>NC_056738.1:472422551-472522551 GCF_019279795.1 Protopterus annectens
GTCCTTCGGTTGAATTTCAGCAGACATAAATTGTAATTTTTTTTCTATTTTGAAATTTTTGTTTTGGCGGGGGGTTGGGATTGCAACATAATTATTCCAAGAAAAAACAGTATCTATAAATAAAGTTGCATATTTCTGTGCAAAAATATAAGATCCAAATGTCACTTTACAATTTTTTTCTTGCACTAAATGAAGCACAGTTCTAACTCATAATAACACTGTTCTAAAAGTTAATACCAGTTTACTGGAGGACCTGTCTTACTATTGTTACCACTGCATCTGCATCTTGTATTTATTAAATCAGTCAGCTATCCCTCTGCTACACTCACGGTTCTGGATTGTATGTATAGTTTAGCTTCATTCTGCACTGTGTCCATAATCATTTTAATACTTGGAATCCATGTCAGGCTGACCACCCAAACTAAGTAACTTATCACTATCCATCCTCTATTCTGTCCCTTCAGTAGCTTCATTTTCCTACTGTAAAGGCAGTTCTATTCCACTATTATTACTTAAGCAATCTTCAGCAATGTTTTCTTGAGAAAAGTTTACATTGCTATCCCTAACATTTCTGAAATGCCAACAACCTTCAGACTTTGTGCCATCTTGGAACTATATTTATTCAACAGATCTCCCCAAAACATTTCACTTCCTTCCAGTATCATTCTTCCTTCACAAATGTCAGCTTCTCCGTCTCTCTGCATCACTACATCTGTTTTCCAGCAGCATTCTCACAGGAACTGCAAATGCTTCTCCCCTCCCCTTACTACCTCACTAAAGCATGCTAACCCTAGCCTTGCCCTGCTCCTAACCATAACCCTTCGCCTTACCTTAGGAAAAATCACTTCTGTAACACTACCACTACACACAACACTAGAATCTATACTACATGCAACAGCACTAAAACTATCACCCAAGCTAACCGTCACTCTAACCCTTACCTACAGACACTGGCACACACACTCCTACCCACAATATCAAAACTTTCGGTATGCCTCTAAGTCTTACTGTTAACAGCCAAAGCCCACATCTACCTTACCCAAACAACCTGGATTACACTTTTCCAACATCTCATGTTTGGCCACACATGATCAACCTCTCTTGGGTGCACTTTCAACATTTGGCCAATTACCTGAAACTCCATATATGCATAATACTCTCTACCATTGATTCCTAGGTGGCTTCAAGTACTTAATGTGAACATATTCTTACACATGAATGCCTACCTGCTTTCTGAATGATATTATTATTTTGTTTCAGGTAGTTACTTTGAATTTTAAATATAAATATATCTGATATTAATATTTTGGATTTTTGCTTTGGTATGTTAACAACATCATGTCTGAAAACAGCGTCCATTTATCCAATACACATGTACATCTGTAAATGTAATTGCAAACATACAAACTGTTTCTTCTATCTCTTGTAACAGGCAAAGTCAAATGTGATTCATTGAATCAGAAAATAAAAAAAAACACGTTAAACAGCGGTGTACCTGGGATTTATATTAGCTCACCCTTAGAACCAAGAAAATATACATTTGATGCCTATGGCACATCTTTGGTTCTTAGTACATTTTAAATGCATAACATGTATAATTCTTAAATAAAATAGGTCACTGCCTATCCCATACATGCTCATGTATGGACAGATCTTTTAACTGATGTTCCTACAGAGATGTCCTTAGAAATAATTATACAAGTTCATTAGAGTAAAACTCTGAATGATTTCCGGATTGAGGTTTATCCTGATTGGTACAAAGACATCTGCTCTCTCTGCTTCTTCTGCTTGCTACAGTCATAAGAAGGGAAGACTGCCAAGGGTTATGCTTTATTTTAACTGTTGTTTTGTTCATATTTAAACTGTTTATACAGAATTTTCGAAGGAACTTTATAATTTCATTGCATTGTTTTGTGCAATAAATACACGTCATAAAAGTCATAAGATATCTGAGTAACAGAAAGAAACTATAAAGGTAGGACAATATATAACTATGTCAAGCACAGTTTCATTTACTTTCCTTGGGCATGGTGTTTCTTCTCAGAGCAGGCACTTTGGTTTGCACTACCCCTTCCTGCTAATGATATAACATCTCAGATTGATTGCAGGGCTGCGGCCCTGCAGCTGGCAGCCTATAATTCACAAGGCGTCAGAGTAGTTCAGCTTTCAGGATGCATTGGCAATTAACGCAGATTGATACTAAACTGTCTTTCACAATCGCAGCAAGTAAGCTTCCCTGCTTTTCTTAGCACAACCATCATTTGCCTGTGCTACAAAGCTGTGTAATTACTATAATAACATTTTACAAAAAAAAAAAAAAAAAAAAAAAAAAAAACAAAGCGCCTTTAGCAGAAGGAATGTGGAATGTTGAAATACGATGCATGATGCGTTCTCTGTGTAATCAACAAAGTCATGGCAGTATTGTAAAACAACCACATTACCTCAGCATTGTAGATGCAAAAGTACAAAACAAAGCTTAAAAAAAAAAGTAATCTTCATCACAAAATACATCTAGCTCTGATCTCCACTCAGATTACTCTCACTTGTTTTAATCAATGTAATGTCACATTACCTTTTAAATGTGATAGTTCAAATGTATTGCATTCTTGTCACATTTAATACTTACAGATGAGACAAGCTGCGAGTAGCATTAATGAATTTATAAATCAGTATCTCTACTGCCTCACAGCAAGAGGTTCTTCAGTTCAATTCCCATATAGGGTGCCTTCTGTGTGTTGCCTACATGTTACCCTTTGTCCACATACATTCTTTTTCTAGTTGATCCAATTTCCTCTCACACCTCAAAGACATATAGTAGGTTGACAGTCAACCTTCCAGATTGCCTGTAGGTGTGCATGAAATATGTTGAGTGTGCATGTGTGGTCTGCAATAGACCTTGACAGGATCCATTGCTGGGATAGTCACCAGCATAACTGTGTCCCTGTAAAGGATGGGTTATTGGAAAATGTATGCATGGATGGAATTTATAAACTGAAACAATTATTGCTTGGTTTGTCTATTACCACTGAAATGTGTTGGCCACACCAACATTTTAGATCTTTCATTATCCTTGTGTGTGTGGCATCAAAACGAGTTTCTTCGTAAATAGTTTCATACTTTATGCCATTAATACCATATATATGACAAATGCTTTATACAATGGCAAGCTAAATGTCCAAAGACTGTCTTCTAAGTTATATCATTAGTCAAAAGGAAAGAAACAAAACCACTGCATGCTGAATGTTAGCTATTTTGCTTTAGCAGCTATTGTCTAATCCAAGTAAACAAGCTGAGAGAAGGAGTCTCAGATGGAAACCTGTGGCTACGGACAAGATGTAAAGGAGAGGCAAAAAGGTAAAGGACAAGTTCATTGTCACTGCATACGAATGTGACGCTAGCTGAAAGATGAAAAGGAGTTATCACAGGGGTTCAAGAAGGAAAACAAAGGCTTTTGTAGTTACATAATGAAAAGGAGCAGGGTGAGAAAGATTTACCCAGGGTGAGCAAAGATTAGAGGGACATCACAAAAAAACAGCAAAAGAGCTGAGGTACTGAATGAATGCGTTACTTTATCTTCTCAAAGGAAAGCAGAGGTAGGTTTCCATGCTGGGGGAAGCAGGGCCAAATCAGAAGAACCACAAACAAATGCCAGAATAGAGAGGTACAAGTTAGAAAGGAAACTGGCTGTTTTTAGGGAGCATAAAGCACAAAGACTGCATGAGCTGCTTCCTGAAGTCCTGATAAGACTGGCCTGTGCGTTGCTGGTACAGAGTGCCTTGACAAAGAACTTCAAGATGGCAGTGCAAGAGTGCTTAAAAACTGTACGACAGCATGTATGGTACCTTTGTCTAAGGACAGAGCAGGAAAATATGAGGAAACTACAGGCCTGTTATTTAAAAGCAGTTACAGTGAAAGTCATGTAGACAATCAGGAGGCAAAGGAAGGTAACATTTGTAAAGCACAACAATCTTCAGGACAGCCGACAGTGAGGTCACAGCCAGAAAGAGCTGTCAGTCAAACCTGAGTCAGTTTTACAGTTGGGTTACAGGAGAACATAACAGCAAAGTACCAGTAGCTGCAGGTCTAATTGGATTTCAACAAGGTATTTGACACAGTTCTACATAAGACACTGACAGGAAAACTGGAAGGTATGGGGGCAGGACCAATGCTAAGGAGACAGATTACGATATGGTTGAATGAAAGGACACAAACTGTTTTTGGTGAGACGCATGGTGGCAGGAATTAGGAAAGTGACAAGAAGAGTTGCACAACAATATTTAGTGGGTCCATTAGTCTTTAGTGTATTTACTCAGATATATCTGAGGGGAACAAAGGACAGGATTATCCCCTTCACTTATGACACAAAGGTGCAACAATGGAAGACTTGGAATGGTGCAACAAGGGAGCAGAAAGAAGACAGCCGAGGATCACTACAAACTAATGCAAAGTGCCACACATGAGCAATAATAACCAAACTGTGAAAAATCCTCTGAAAAGGGTAGTGCTAATGTTGACAAAGAAGAAAAATGAACAAAAGGTGTTGGGTGTTGATCATAACTGGACTGCATCATCAGGAACAGACTGAAAGAGCAGGGGCAGTTGCAAACAGATTGCTGAGGTGCACCCTGGGGGAATAGATCTCAGAAGAATAAAGATAATGCTTTTACACTAGTGATCCTTTGTCAGATGGCATCTTGCAAACTGAATATATTTCTGGAAGTCATCATTGCTGAAGTGAAATCTCAACCCCATGTGCAAAAATAGGAAAAAGGGTTGTGGGTGGATGGATGGATTCAAGGAAAAGTACATTAGGTTGCTGGAAAGATAGATGTAGGGGAAAGAATCAGATCAGGGACTAAAGTAGCTGGAACTTTTCAATATTCTGATAGAAGAGATGGAAGGCATAATACTAATCCACACGATCATTTCAGAAACACACACACACACACACACACACACACACACACACACACACACACACACACACACACACACACACACACACACTCATACATACACACACACACACACACACACACACACACACACACACACACACACACACACACACACACACACACACACACACACACACACACACACACACACACTCGTACATACACACACACACACACACACACACACACACACACACACACACACACACACACACACACACACACACATATATTTTTCTGCACTCTTGTGGCACAAGTGTGCTGATCTAAACCTATCTGTGTTGGGGACTGGTGGTGGAGGGCTTGTTGTGTGCTTTCCTGATTGGTACTTAACTTCAAATCTGCTCCATTTTGCCTGTATATAAGCATCGCATTTGTGCAAGGCTGCTTTCTGCACAGTGGCAGTCAGTACTGCCTTGTTTAGATGCAAACACCATTGTTAGAATAACTATCACTCAAACCATATCCAGCCCCCTGCTGTTCTAGTTACTCCTAAAGCAGCTCCCTTTCCCCTGACAAAGCCCAGAGTAAGAACCTGATATCATGGATGGGCAGTTTCCTACCATCTCTGTAGCCAACCTTATAGGACATGGGCATGCTTAGGCAATGTAGCAATTGTCTCATATATAATGAAAAAACACTTAATCCTGAAACAAACAAATACTGTATGTGAGAGATGTACTTATGCTATGAAAATGGAGGCAGGGCTCTCACATACAGACAAACTGAATGCCAGGTAGGTTGTCACACATATTACTTCTCACACTAAATAAGGATTTGACACATAAACCCACATATGCTGAGATACTCAATAGTAACTTACCAAAAACTCAGAGGCCCCCTAAACCCTGCCTTCAGAAACCACATATACACACAACAAAGTAAACAACAACATAACACATAATTAATACACACACCAGTGACTCAAGAAACAAGTCCATAAGGTGAAATGCTACAAAACCTAACATACTGGTAATAGGAGACTCCACAGTGAGACACACAGATGTCCCTTTCATTAGGCTGGAGAAGAAGAAGGTCACAGTCAGCAGCCAGTCAGGTGCCAACATCTGTCAGATCACACAAGTACTCAAGATCACTCAGCCACAAGTACCAGTATGACTCTGTCATAGTCCATGTGGGTGTGAATGACCTGAGATGTACTTCCTTGGACTATATGGAGAGAGACATGATTGAGCTCTCAGATTATGTGTCACAAGCAGGAGTGAGCCTAGCCTTGAGCAGCATTCTACCTTCTCCAAGGATGATGCCACCAATACAAACAAAAAATGATAACAAATGGCTTAACGTTTAGTTCAGTCCAAGGGGATCCAACATTTGTTAGCCTGGGAGGACATGACCGACAGGCCACACTGTTTTGCCACAGATGGTTTGCACCTGTTTTCTCTAGGCTTTCAGATACTGGCAAAGGCTTTAGCTACCCCTACAGTGCCTTTTTTAGGCTGTGTCTAAGTAAACAACTTCCCACTATAACAAAATATTTTGATAAGCTCAATGTACTTCTTCTCAATGCTAGGAGGCTAAACATGAAAATGCACTCCCTTGAAGCACTCCTCACCTTGGAAAATGCTGACATCTATGCAGCCAATGAGATAGGAAAAGTACCCCAGCCATACAAGGCTCCAACTCCTTCCATACGTTCAGACCACCAACTGAGCAAGAAAGAACCAAAGGAGGAGGTGTGGCCATGTTCATAAAGGAAAAGTACACCTTATAACTGGTCAAACAGTACGAGTCTCTCCTGAGCTGCTCCATATGCAACTAACTACCAAATCTTTGCTAGCTATAGGTCCCCCACCATGAAGCAGAAAAAACATACCACATACCTGGATTTACTGGAGTCACTCACCATGCAGCCCAATACAATAATCATGAGTGATTTTAACTATCCTACCACTGACTGGGGAAAATACATGACCATTAATGTGCAAACTCAGAGGTTCTTGGACTTTGTCAGTGCAAATGCTCTGGACCAGCTGGTCAGCACACTCACTAGGGGCCCAAATATCTTGGACTTAGTACTCACTAACATGGAGGAGTGCTGCATTACTCAAAAAGGTGCTTCAACAAAGTATTAGTTTAAAGTTGTGCACACACAACAACATATTAGTTTAAAGGTGTGCACACACAACAAAGTATTAGTTTAAATGTGTGCACACACAACAAAGTATTAGTTTAAGGGTGTGCACACTTACACAACCAGTGTATTGTACGTTTCTTATTTTTTATATTTTGTTCCCTAACAGATTTGTTTGTTTTTCAATTTCAGTTGTAGAGGTTATACGTCACAGTAAAGGTGGGAAAAGTTTTTAAATGATTTATTGTGGTCTCATTTTTTTATATCACAAAAAACAGGCATTTTAACAGGGGTGTGTAAACTTTTTATATCCACTGTATGCATGTATGTATGTGTGTATATATATATATATATATATATATATATATATATATATATATATATATATATATATATATGTGTGTGTGTGTGTGTGTGTGTGTGTGTGTGTGTGTGGGTCGTTCTAAACAGGTGGGACAGAGAGGGAAAGAGCGAGTACATATAGAAGACTGTAAGATCTAATTACTGCCTGGATCTCTAAAAATACTTCTTCATAGAAAGCAGATTGTAGGGACAAACTACACCCTGGATCTCTAAAACTACTTCTTCATAGAAAGGACTGTAGACTCATTGAATGGAATACTAAAATGGGTGGTGGAGACTGAATTTTCAAAGGCATTCAAGAAGGCATGAGACGGCAAAGAAAGGGAGGGAGAGAGGTAGGGATGGATGGGAAGTAGAATGTTGGATCATAGGCACTGGAAGCTGTTGAAGACTGGGGGGGGAGGGCACTTACCACAACACAGGTTCACTTGGAGGACATTTTAAGCTTAGCCAATTCCCTTTTGGTGCTTGAATTAACATTTCCTGATTGATCTTACCTATCCCATGGCTGATAATTGTATATTAGCCCTGGTGAAAATAACTGTGATCATACCATAGCTAATTTGAGGGGACTCATGTAAGGGATGCAGCATTTAGGAACTGTCTCTATCCATTAGTGGCATGAGATGCAATCCTGTAGTGCATTTTCTATTACCTATCCTTAGATCTAAGTTGCATTTGAATATAGACAGGGATGAGCTTTGTTTTACTTGAATTGATACTCTGTTCTGGAACAGTGGTAGCCTCTGTGATATATATCCGTCCCTCCACAACATTCAGTTTAGATGCCTGGACTAGGTATTTCTGATCCCATTTAACTTGCTGATGTTCAGCAAGTAAATCTGTATTAGGTCAGAGGATGACTTGTATGCCAGACACGTCACCTCTAAGCATTCTGCAGGATACTGAGTATAGTGCTAAATTTTTAAGGTGGTCCACGCAAGACCTATTGTTTAGGACTTGTATCCTTTTAGTAAGGTATCTCTGTGGGTATTCCAATTGTTGCATGGGTCTGGACAGATACATGCCAAAGTGGGCATTACACAAAATGATTGACCGAATGAGGGATTTGTAAAGGGGGACAATAACATCTCTATATCTAGTCACAATGAATTTGTTTATAATGTGTGCAATATAGAAATACTTTCTTATGACTCTGAGCATGCTGGTCAAAAGTTAGGTTCCAAAATGCCAAACAACTGGGTCAGTTTTCAGGAGACTTTGTCAATTTGGCAGTTCCCTGGAGTCGATGACTTCCCAAAGGATATGATAATGTATTTTTGGAGTTTAGTTTCAATTCATGATTCTGGCACCAGTTATTCTTTTGGACAAACCTTCCTGCATGATGGTTAAGTCATTTGGGGATTCAGTAACTGCTCCAAGCTTGCAGTCATCTCAAACTTAGTCGGCCAAAGCCCTTTGGTATTTCCTTTTACTTTTTTTTACCTTCATCCATTGCTTTGGTGACAAGATTAAAGGTTAAAATGTGCCCATGATTTTTGAGCCTTTCATGCTTTTTCCTGATTCTTGCCCTAAGAGGTTGAGAGATCAGAGCATATGTTTGACTGTCCCTGATTATGTCATAATTTTGGTCTGTTCCTCATATGTGTGATTTTCTGGAAAATTTATGAGGACTGCAAAACTTAAATAATGATAAGACACTTGAATTTCAGACAAACACTGAGCCCTTTGCTAAACAAACAAAACTGTCATGCAATGAAAACAGACTTAGCATGAGCGGTAAACTTCTCTACCCTTGAAACTCACATTCATTGAAACGGCATGAAAACCCACATCCATTTTGCATCTGGCCAGTGGAGGACTAAGCTTATCTCTGGGCTGTTTTTAAACCATAGGCTCCTTACACATTTTTAGGGCCATGCATACATGTATGTGTTCTTTGATTCACCTTCCTGATTGTATTAAATTATATACTATTCATTTGTCATTTTGTTTATCAAACACAGTGAATTCGCCACATAATAAAAGTGTTTGTATCTGTATTTAAAGGTTTCTACAGCACGCCATAATGAGGTAGAATCACTGCTTATTTTACAATACTCTACAGTGCAAATGGTGGATGTCAGAATATAAAATCTTTGTCTTAGCTTATAGTCCTCACAATAGGCATACTTGCCTCCTTTAGGCAGAAAACAGAAAGATAAATTATAGGCTAGATGATCAGGCCAGTTATCACTACAATTAGAAATCTTTTGTAATGACCAAAGTGAAGAGGAGAGGGCTTCCACCATGGAACATTCATAGTTTCATAGTTTCATAGTATAGTACTAGGCTATCTGCCCTGGGGCATTTGTAAGCCTAGCCATAGTGATGTGGCTTTTGCCACCCCATGAAATGGTACAAAAAATGTACAGAATAAATTTAGAATACTGTGCCTCTGTCTAATAGTGACACAATGAAGGTCCCCTTATATAATAGATAGTTTCATAGTGTTTGTCTGCTAGAACAGCAGTAATTATGAATTATAAAACATTTTCAAAACACTTTAAGCATTATAACTGGAAGACAAAGCTGCCCATTTCACAGCTGTAGCTATTAAGCATGGATAAACATATAACTGTTCATAACATGTCAATGCAATATGACAAGCATTCATTCATTCTATAATGCTTACTTTATCCATTTATGCATTGCATGGAAGATGGAAAATAATCTTAGTAGTGAATGGGCACAAGAGAAAGTAACTAATCCTAGACAGATTATCAATCAGTTGCATATCTCTTTCTCTCTCTTTCTCACACACACACACACACACACACACACACACACACACACACACACACACACACACACACACACACACACACACACGCACACCTCTTCTCCATGATCAGCAGCAGCAGCATAGCATAAAATCTCCTCTCCTTAAACTCTGATCAGCAGCAAAATGGAACACACTGAATTTGGGGGCAGCAGAGCATCTTTTCTGTGAGCATTAAAAACAAACTAAGTGCATAACGGAACACACACCACACTGCACTTGGGGCAGCAAAAGCAATCTGTGAGTATGACTCTGACAGCTGTACCTGAAACTAAATGCGACTCACCTTACCGTAAGGAGCAGCAATGATCAGCACTCGAAAGGGCAGCATAATGGAACACAGCTAGTTAGTTTAACTTCCGCTCATTTTAGAAAATTAGTGCACGACTCACTCATGGGTACAGAGACAAATCCACTCTGAGTCCTTAAAGTGGGGGGAGGGTGCTCCCTCCCCTCGCTCTATGGTTCTGGCACCCTTGTGTTGGATACACTTAAACAGCAGTCTAGATAGGCTTATTGTCTCTTTTAACCATCATGCAGAAGTCATGTAAATGTTGCTGCCTTTTGTGGCACAACAGCACAAAGAAAATAACAACTGTCCAAACCTAATGATTAGGATCAACCTTACTGATTATGACTAACCCTACTGATTATGACCAAACCTACTGATTTTGATCAAACATACTGATTATGACTGACCCTACTGATTATGAGCAAATCTACTGATTATGACTAACTCTACTGATTATGACCAAACCTACTGATTAAGACTAACCTTATTGATTATGACGAGACCTACTGATTATGACCAACCCTACTGATAATGACTCACCCTACTGATTATGACCAACCCTACTGATAATGACTCACCCTACTGATTATGACCAAACCTACTGATTATGACGAGACCTTCTGATTATAACTAACCCTACTGATTATGACCAAATCTACTGATTATGACTAGCCGTATTGATTATGAGCAAACCTACTGATTATGACTAGCCCTACTGATTATGATGAGACCTACTGATTATGACGAAACCTACTGATTGTGACTAACCTTACTGATTATGACCAAACCTACTGATTATGACCAAACCTACTGATTATGACTAACCCTACTGATTATGACCAAATCTACTGATTATGACTAGCCCTACTGATTATGACCAAACCTACTGATTATGATGAGACCTACTGATTATGAACAACCCTACTGATTATGACCAAACCTACTGATTATGACCAAACCTACTGATTATGATGAGACCTACTGATTATGACCAAACCTACTGATTATGACCAAACCTACTGATTATGACTAGCCCTACTGATTATGATGAGACCTACTGATTATGAACAACCCTACTGATTATGACCAAACCTACTGATTGTGACTAACCCTACTGATTATGACCAAACCTACTGATTATGACCAAACCTACTGATTATGACTAACCCTACTGATTATGACCAAATCTACTGATTATGACTAGCCCTACTGATTATGACCAAACCTACTGATTATGATGAGACCTACTGATTATGAACAACCCTATTGATTATGACCAAACCTACTGATTATGACGAGACCTACTGATTATGACCAAACCTTCTGATTATGACTAGCCCTACTGATTATGACGAGACCTACTGATTATGAACAACCCTACTGATTATGACCAAACCTACTGATTACTTCCATTTTGCAGCAGTGGAAACAGCTTAGGTTTATACCGAAGCAATGAGGTGTTAGTGTGTCTTATATAATGGTGGGGTGATGCTGATTTTAACCTGCCCTGTCTCATATTTTTCCTATTGCATTGTCATCTTTATTCTATCACCTCTGAAGGACTTCTTGTGTCATTACTCTTGCTACCATCTTGACTGTACTAGCCTTAGTATCAGAATGACCATCTCACATACTTCTCCCATCCCCTCACTATGACCATCTTAAATACTTATCCCATCCCTCTCACTATATCTTCTCATTACTGTGAAACTGTAGCTATGTATTCTGTGTACCATCTGACCATGTCATTGATATAAGAGATAATTATACTAACTTCACTCCTCTTCCTTGAAAACTTTCAATATAGGAGATAATGAATAAAGTCCTGGCCTGAGTGAATCAGTCTTCATAAGGATCCCTGCCCCCCTCATATATGGGTCTATATTAAATCACTGAACGCTTAAAAAAGTGAATGGTGATGGATCGACCCTATGTAAGCGAAAGCTTATAATGTCGAAGTGTCAGAACAGTGTTTTTTTTCCAAGGGAAAAAAAATTGCTGTTCCAACAAAAAAAAAAAAAATGAATTTCAAACATTACATTAAGTGGGGGGCTTCACCCCCCCACTTAAATATACCAACTCTGACACTGCACCACAGTGCTGAAAACGACAATGTACTGAAGCAGCCAAGTGAATCCTTTCCCAGGGGAAAGAATTTGCTTAACAGCCACTTTGATATTTTCCATTTTTCAGCCTTTTAAGTTCGACCAAGGCACATTCGAAGGAATGCGTCTTCAGTCTTCTAATATAGACCCTTATACATTATACTGACTTCCTGAAAGGGTGTACAATTAGCATACTACATTACAGGAGTATCGACAATAAATATGAAGAACTAAAAACCTGACAGGAATAGTAAAAACTTAAAAATCCTGTCATCTTGAAAACACTAGGAAAAATGTTCATGATGCACTAAGGCTCTGAAAGCCCTTATTACTGTTTCAGAATTTCCTCAACCACTAAGTATCCAAAAAAGGTAAGATATCTTAACCAAAACAGCTCTGATATGCCTCCAGTGGAAACTCCAGGTTCCTTTTCTTGCCGGGGCACATTATGGGCACAGCAGCTAGCTGGTGGGGTTCACAAGACATGTGAAAACCAAGACCCTTTCCTACACTCATAATCTTACAAGCAATGTTTACAACACAGAAAAAACTGCTAATTTGTCATCTGTAGGGATTATGGTTTGGATGAAGAGTTGGTGTGCTGCACTGTAACAAGTTGAGGGTATAGCTACCAATGCAAAAGTGGTAGGAACATGTCAAACACAATGATGTGTGCCTCAGTGAAAAGAGAAAAAATATCATTAATCAGACTTATTTTATTCTGTGCTACATTGTAAGGATACAGATGACATGATGGAAATTATACTGTACTTTTAAACAACTATAACACATATTGCCAATATTTAATTAAAAAACACACACCTTTCCACTGTAGACACTGGTGAATAGCAAAAGTAATTTAAAAGTCTATAAAGTAGAAGTAAGAGTGGTTAGTGTCAGCTCCTGGATTACAATGATAGTTCTAACACCTCAGGATGAACGTGTTAGGAGTCAAGAGCTGCTCTAAGAACAGACAGTAATTCAAGCAAAAAAGTGAAAATTAAAATAGGTTTCAAGAGCTATGCAAGATGGCTGTGACACACTACTGCCATTCTATGTACATGAAAGTTACAAAGGAAATGGTTTCATTATGTCCAGTGTGACTCATATAATGGGGGCTTGAGCTTTTCTTTAGATGATCGATAAAGAGAATGCATAAATACTTGCTGATTCGACCCATCCAGCCCACAACTGGTTCGCACAACTTGCATCTGGAAGGAGGTACCACAACTTCTGCTGTAGGACTACCAGATTCAGGAACAGTCTGTATCCTACAGCTGTGAGACTTATTAATACGGACACCAACCATAATACCGGATACATTGAAGCCTCTTTTTTTTTCAGTTAATCCTGCTGCTCTGAGCAATTACCGCCAGCACTACTATTATGCAGTATGATAGCTATACTGAGTCATGTCTAAGGTTAAGAAGTGCAATATGGTAACTAAACAGCTGCTATTCACTAGTCTCTATTTATTCTCTATCATAACAGTGGAAGGGTTTGTTGGTGAGTATTTATTTATTATTTTTCACTGGATCATGGGTATTGAATGTGTTTATATAATGTGAACTACCTCTTGCATGTCATACGTATTATTTTCTTTCTTATGTTATTCTTTGATAGCACTGTATCTATGTTATTTGCACTGCATTCCTCTCATGAGCTGAAATTTGTAATTTTGTTTAGGCTGCACTTGTGTGGTCCTAAATGACAATAACGTTTCTTTGAATCTTTTTTGAATTCTTCTTTGAAGTAGATTCTGGGAAAAAAACAAACAAACACCAAAATCAATTTACTATGACAAATCCATAGAAATATTATAACCACTTAATGGTTCTTATTCATTTAAAACAGAGTACAAAGAGACAAATGAATTAACTGAGGTACCATGGCAACCATAAACAAACACATGGTGATAGCTTTCTATCTCCAAGAAAATATTTGAAGAAACTTCAATCAAACAACCCAGCAATGGAAAACAGGAAATCCAATGGTGAAAACCAAACACCCGACTCCTTGGCAGTTGAATGACAAATTTTATTTCACATAAGCAGAAAGTAAGGATTGAGCGCTTTCGTCTCCACCCTGGAGACCTCTTCAGAATCAATTAAAACAAGCAAACAGTACAAATTTATACACATACCAATATAATAAATTGATCATTATTCAATTAAACAGAATAAAAAACTTTGCAAACAATTAAAGTTAAATGACCTAAGCCACCACCCACATGAATAATGGAACTCTTCAAATATAACAGACTTTAAAAAATGCAAATAAGTTGTCAGGAATGTAAAGGAATAAAAGAATAAAAGAACTACTTATAACTATTAAATTGTTTTTATATCTTTACTTGAAGCTATAGTGTGTGGAAAAAATATATATATATATGTGAGGTATAAAAAATATTTTGTTAAAAAGTTACTAAGAAGTTGTTAAAAAAAATATATATATATGTATAATTAATTACTTATAAATAAACACCATACAATAAATATATTGATGTAAACATATGAAACTTTAAAATCCTTTCACTTGTAAATGTCACTCAAATTTAAATAATGGAATGTTGAATGTTCCATATATAACAACTATATTTTATGTATAAAAAACATAAATTACAAGTATTGCACAGACTGAATGTTAATATAAAAAATGTTTAAAAATTATTATTTAAAAATTATTTAAAAATAATTGTTTAAAATGATTTAAAAATAATTTAAAAATAATTGATCGATATTATGTTTATTATATGCTATGAGTGTTTCTTAGGGTCTAATGCTAGTACTTTTAGTGCTGGTGTAATGGATATACAATCATTCAACCCTTTGCCGTTACAGGCATCTAGTCTAAGCTGCCATATCATTTCCCTGTATAATAGTTTAGTAGTCCAGTCTCCCCCTCTATCTGGACTCTCCACAATTTCCAAGGCCCAGAATTTAAAATTAGCATTGGGACATACCATAGAATGTCTATAAAGAGCATTGTTGACATTTTTGCGGTTAATGTCTCTAATATGTTCGTATATTCTTCTACGTAAGTGTCTCTCAGTTTTTCCTACGTAGAAGCACCAGCAAAAAGTACAGTATGCTAAATAGACCAGACCTTTGGTATAGCAGCTGCTATATTTCCTAGCTTTTAGGGTAATATGTAGACTGGGCAAATAAATAGATTTTTCACCTGCTATAAACGGGCATTGTGGGCATCTATTACACCTAAAAGTCCCTCTTTTATGACACAAAGTCGAAGAATTATCAAGACAATATCTTTCTTTTCCGTTTTCTAAAATATTTTTTAAAAATTATAATTCCTTCTATAACTATAAGTGAGTTTATTCTTAAAAATATTTACCCTGGTGGGCATAGTTTTGAACATTTCCCATACACTATTAATACTTTTCTTCAATCATTCAATATTATTGTGGTATGTCAAAGTCAAGTATGGGGTATTGGTAATGGAGTTGTGATCTCCCTGTTCTGAATTAGATTGAGTCCCCTCATTTTGTATAAGTATGTTACTATTAAGTGTTGAACTACTAAATAGAGGGGTATATTTAGTATTCCTATATGTAGTAACCCATATTTTTGCCTCCTCAATCAATTCACTTGGATATCCCCTTTGTAAAAACATATTATTCAGGGTAGTTAATTCTTTCAGAAATTCATCTTCTTCACTCGTCATTCTAGAAGCCCTAATCATCTGACCCCTTACAATGTTCTTTTTCAGTTCAAGGGGGTGATCACTATCAAAATGTAAATATGCGTTGGAGAAATTCTCTTTCCGATATAAGGCGGATGTGTATCTCCTCGCTTTTTCATCTTTCATTAGTTTGACATCTAAATAATGAATGGTACTCTTATGTATCTCATGTGTAAAGCTCAAAAATGATGTACTCTTATTAATGTATTCAATGAAGTTATGTATATCTTTTTCCTGACCATTCCATAAAATTAGAATGTCATCCACCAAAAATCTGAGATAACTATACAAGTATCGATGGTACTCAGATGTAAAGACATAGTTCCTCTCCCAGAAGAGCATTACAAGTGTTTGGTTTTCACCATTGGATTTCCAGTTTTCTATCTCCCCCCAAGAAAAACAGCACTGAGAAAGACAAAAAACATACCATGCAAATTCAGCAACATAAAACACATAGTACTCTGTTTCTGGTGTGCTGCAATAACACCAATAAAAATAATTTTTATTTGGTCAAGAAATCTGAACAAAATTAAAATAATGGGGGGAGGGACAAAATCAGGAACAATTTTTAAATATTACTCCAATTCACTTAAAAAGTGAACATAACAAGTTTTGCACCAACATGCTTTTTTTGAACAATAAGAAATATAAAATTGTAATCACTGACATTACTGTCAGCTATCATAAGTGATTCACCAGAAAATCTAAATTTTATGAGGGTCAGGGCAAGCATCCAAAGCAAAATCAGGGACATTTTACAAAAACAGAGACAGTTGAGAGGTACGAGTAGCACTTAATTTGGCATTCACAATAACCTATTCCAGGATTTGAATTTTTTTTTGAGGTTGATGAATTTTAAATGATGCAGTTATGATTTTCTGAACATGTTATAACTGTCTGTGAACAAGTCTCAACAGAAGACTTTATAATTAAAACTCATCTCCTTAAGTTCTTATGCTGAGGTTTATTCATTTTCAGACAGTTTAGAATGATTTGATAACATCCATTGCTCCATCAAACAAAAGATTTAACCATAGTCAACTTACATTTGCAAAACATGGAAAACTATATTATCTCTCAAATGGGCAAAGTATGGAACATTTACTAACAACCAGAAAGGGGGCCCACAGCATGGTTAGAAAGTTTTTTTGATGTCCAGTCTCCAGTTGCTTACCAGAACACGCCGTTGATTGCAACATGTTTTATTTTTGCATTTCTCTCTTGGGGGAAAAAACAAATTTTCTAGCAGTTATAATATAAAAGGTAGGGTGATGTGTTTTACAACATACCCAGTTCTTCAACCATTAGAAACTCGCCAGAGAAACAATTTTAGTTACAAAAGTCCAATGCCCCAGATAGGCAAGCTGAGCAACAACCCCCCCCCCGCCAAACCCCCTCCCCAAAATCAACACCACTCAGCGTACAAGTAAGAAGAGTGGGCTTGCAACATCATAAATACTATTCCCTCCACAGTTCCAACAAGCAAAACAATTAAACTACAACCACAGTCAACCTTCCATCTTTAAAATGTGGAGTACTACTCTGTCTTGCATAATGTGGAATAGAAGAATAAAATGTGACACTTTGCTAATGAAAACTAGGAAGGAAGCTCACAGCATGGCGAAAATGTGGACTTTGTACTTAAAAACAGTTCTTTGATATCCAGTCTTTCATGGTTTGCTAGAACAGTCACTTGGTTACAATGTAACATTTTCCTTTAACACTATTTATAAAGCAGAAAGTTGCACAGCAGGTGTAAAATATTGTTTTATCACACACAAGTTCTTCAAATATTAGAGACCCAAGAGTAAGTTGCAAAAGTCCAACATCCCCAGCACACAGAAACAAACAGACACACACACAGACACACACACACACACACACACACACACACACACACACACACACACACACACACACACACACACACACACACACACTCTAATTATTTCTCATATTCTCATTAAGCATCTGTAGTTACAAATTTCTCCCTATCTCATTTATTATTACTTCATACTATCCACCACATTGCTAATACTTGATTGATTTCTGGCCCATAGGCACAGCCACATAGGCACATGCACAGACAAGACCATCCACCTGTCATTTACCCTAACATGTATAACTGTAAACCTCTGATATTTGCTTGAAATCAAGTAAATGAATAAATTCATAAATAATGGCCCATAACTGTACCTCAGATGTCTGATGTTATAGCCATACTGTGCATCTCCTATCTGCCTTCTCAACTTCAAAGCTCAAGAATAAGAAACAGACACAAAATCATACTTCCTTTATATACTTAGAAAGTTGCCAGAATAACAAATTTTGCATTAGCAAACATTTTCTGAAGGGTGCAAATCTGAAACTTACATTCCTGTCATTATTTTGTGACCACAATCTGCAACAATTTGTCAGGAAGCCACACATTTTTACAATGAACAGATCAAAATACCTCTCAATTTCTGTGGTCAAGAACTTTGAACAAAGCCAAAAAATAGTTGGGGACAATTTGTAAATATTAATTTATGTATTTGTTAACTCTGGCAAAGTGTTGCTTTTCAGTGATGACCCAAGAGCAGTGACTGGTTAAATCACTTACTCAAAGTCACACAGCAGCAAATGGAGGTGAAAGGATTAAAATCCTGTACCTTTGAATACCAGATGCAGTTCAATAAAGTAGGTGCCATATAAGTAAAAAAAAAAAAAAAAACTTAACACATTAACAGTACAACAAGTGTTGGATGGACATGCATTTTCTGAATAATAACAAGCATGAGATTCTAATGACTCACATTGACTGTCTATAATCCTCAGTGATCTACTAGAATCAGATGTTAAGGAGGGGCAAGGCTTAAATATGAGACAAAATCAGTGATATCTGTGAAACTGGAAATATATAAGAGGCAAATTCATTCTCTTAAAAAGTTAACAGAGTTTGGCAGCTGGCTGGAGGATTAAGGATCCAAATGCCTTTTGTAGTAAGGAGAACAGGGTTTGAGTCCTTCTACCTCAGTTTGCCTGCTGTAGGAACTTTACAAAGTATCTTAACTAGAAAGTGATCATGGACTGTCTTATGCCTTATTATGTCTTATCTAGTTAAAAACAAAAAACAAAAGAAAAACAGAGACAGGACACACATTATGAAAATCTAATGACTGGCATTTTTGATGACTGTAATTGCCAATGACTTACTTGATTTAAATGTTTGCACTGGAGGTCTTTAAGTAAGGAATGCACACACACACACACACACACACACACACACACACACACACACACACACACACACACACACACACACACACACACGCACACACACGCACACGCACACACGCACACACGCACACACACACACACACACACACACACACACACACACACACACACACACACACACACACACACACACACACACACACACACCTTGCAATCCATCTATTCTGTTCTCCTTGGGTACAGATTACGTTTCCAAGGTAAAAAAAATAAAATAAAATAAAATAAATAAATAAAAAAGGGAACTTCAGTCTGTTCCCTTCGATGGCAAACACCATTATACCACAATGTTAGACAACTGAACCCTGAATCCCCCCAAGAAAAAACATAAAGGGACCTTTTAGGGTGCTTAGGGAATCAAAACTCAGACTACATGAAATTTCTTGTTAACAGCTTACAGGCTTTATCTTCCTGGTCTTACTGCTAGCTTAGATCTGGATTGGGACATAAAGTTGTCAAAAGCAAGTTGCACTATCAATCAGGATTTTCCTTAGAAGATACACAATAACCAAGTATGGAAACTCACTCATTACTTTTCCAGGGGGCGATTTTCCCTTTGAAAAGCATTTAGTGTTTTGTGACTGGTCTGGAATGAGATCACTAAACAGTCATTGGACAAGAGCAAGTTTAGAGACAACCCAGTACGAAATAATGGTTTATGAATAATTCATAAAAAAAAAAATCATGGAGCTGCTCCTCGCTGTCTTTTAATCATGCTTTGAGTGTGGACAGAGAAGCAAATTAAAGGATTAACAGGCAGAGTCCAGTCTTCTTTAATTATTTGAAATGAAAATTCTTTTATGGTTATGTGAACCTGCAGTGTGCCCAAGTTTTAAAAGGAGTGCTTGTCACAGAGTAAGAATGTATGGTTATCGTGTACATTCTGTTCTACTAGTGCACACATGAGCTTCAACTTTCAGCCGAGCAGGGATTCAGGAATCAATTTACAAAAACAAAAAAAAAGAAACTTTTATGTTTTAATAGAAACTTTTTCTATTTTCATTTTTTTTATAATACCAGGGAGTGGGCTCTCACCTGGGTACACATTTTCATGGGGGGGGGGGCATGTGCACCTGTGTGTCCCAGTTTAGCACCACCTATGCATACCTCCATTCAGAATTCCACCTTTATCAAAATTAGCTCTAACCCTAAAGTTATACATGCAGAAATTCTGTTCAGTAAAGTAAACAAAGTCTTACAGGCAGGTCTATTAATGGTTTCCTCTGGGTGAATCTTGGCTCTAGATGACTGCCACTGGTGAAGTGACACCCTGACCCTATGTGGTAAATGGAAAAATGGGGTTGTGGATGGACAGATGGATTTGCAGGTCTACACTCCCCACTTTAATAACAACATGCATATAGTTCCTGGTATAGTCTTCAAAGAAAAAAGATACGTGCTTTTAGATGATACCAACCGGAACAAGTATGCTGGAGCACGACTGTGCTTTGAAAAGCTTCATGTACAGGAAACCTTGTGTGCAAAATGTAACCAAAACTACTGACCCAGTTAACCTTCAGACCATCCTTGACCTTGATTGGTGGAGTGCAACCTAACATGACTAGCTGTTTGGACTTACGAATTCTCATCATCCTTCTTTGTGATACCTTTCTTGTCTGTGGCATCTAGTCTTCTAATTCAGCAGACATTCACCTGATGAAATTCACCTTTACAATATTTCTCCTTTAAAGCTCTCCTTACTTCCTGCTTGAAACCTCTGAAGTGGTCTCCCATTGACAGTTTATATGATGCCATTTATCTCTGGGACAAGCTTTATGTAATTTTCATGGCAGTTAAAAAAAGTGAGATACTCTTGAGAGCTGCAAGATCCTAAGGTTACTCATACATTGTTGAATGCACACTGGAAAGCTCTCATGACCCTCAGAAATAGAATTCTGAGTTGAAAAGCATCCTTTTCAGCCTAATTTCCTTACAGGCTAAGTAGCGAACCTGCTACTAATAGTAATGCATTTTAATGACTGAAATTCAGCAAAAATTCAATTGCACTGATGGAATATTATATGTCCGTTGTGATTTAATTTTACCTTAAGGATCAGCAACCTCAGAAGCCTTTGTATTATGCAGGAAATCTAGAAGAAGCAGCCCTTTATGAGATAACTTTATGTTTTTTTTATTTTATTTCAGTTTGATAACTGGGTAAGTGGACAGGTTGACAGGCCCTTTTCAGATATTCATCAGTGCTACTTTCATTTTCAAGGAGTTGCTCTACTTTTCTTGATGGTAACATTGGTACAGCATAGTGGTATTCAAAATATGACTAGAGTTATAGGATATTGGTTCTCACATCAGAATCAGACACATTCTAAAAGAAAAACTGTAATTAAAAAATCAGGATAGAAAAGTTTGCAGAACAGGATATGAGGAAAGGTTTAAGCCTTCTAGAAAGAAAAATAATCTAAAAGATTATAACAAAAGACCTAGTTAGTACTATTTAATCATAACTCAGACTTAACCAAATGCTCAATGACTATTGCTGAGCTGTTAAGTGACAAATCCCCTCTCCATTCCTTCTTAAAATACTAGTACATCATGCGAATGCCTGCATGTGCACCATGGCTTATTTGGGTACTTCAGAATGATTACATCCAGAGAAGCACAGAATTTGTCTTCAAAATGAGATCCAATCTTCCACTACATATGAAAGGGCAAAGGTAGAGGTATATCCGTCTACATAAAGGATAAACAAGAAAACCAGAAAATGTGGATCCAGGCAGGCGATACAAAACACAATTTATTAAAATTCACTAGTAAAATCCAAATTCACAAATGTAGAAAATAAGCGCTTACGTTTGTAGCCATGACAAACTTCCTCTGATACATAATACATCATTTCCTTTTGGTTTTAAAGCACTCACAAATATAAAACAGCATTCCTATTTGTGTATCTCCCTGCAATCAAGTCACACCCCCTCTCTCATTTATGTCAGCAGCAAACCAAGTGCAAAAATTCATGCAAGTTAGTTAAATAAATAACATAAATAATCCTAAAACGTTATTAACATAAAATAATCCAATTATTTCAAAATAACAAATAAATTGTGCACTAATACATTCAACGATGAAAGATCATAAAGTATAAATCAATAAATCATCATTCTAAAGCTCTTAATTTTAAAACGCTACCCAAAGATAGCGATCTATTTAACCCTGGCCAAGAATGTGAGCTAAGACGAATTTGCCATCCTAATTCCATTTTCTTTAGGATGATTTGCCAAGCTCCACCCCTACTACTACTTTTTAAAGTTTCTAGGACAAAGAATTTGAATGAATGTGTAGGGTATAAAAAAATGTGTTTTGCCAATGCGTTTGTTTCAACGTTGTCTCTGATAGCTCTAATGTGTTCACCCATTCGATCTTTTAATTTTTGCTCCGTTTTTCCAACATAGAAACAAGTGCAGTGGGTGCACAGGGTGCAATAAACTATCTTCTCAGTATGACAATTATATTTCCCCAGTATTCTAATACTATAGTTATTAATAGAAATAGTAAAATTACAGAATTTACACCTGCTGCATTTGAACATGTAACCCTTTGTTTTGATAGTGGTAGTTACCTACAAACATTTTTAAGGTTGTATCCCTTCTTGTAAACAATAGAGGGAAAATTGTAAATTTTATTCCTTAATGAAGAATCATTCATTAAAAGGTACCAATTTTTATATAACATTTTCCTAATAAAATAACTATCAGAATTAAAAGTAGTAAAAAAGCTATAAGTGGTTTTTGTTCCTTTTATTGTTATTAAAGTTATTAGAATTAATATTATTGACAGTATTGTTAACAACATTATTAGCAAAATTATTACCCCCTACTTGTTGGACATCCACATTGTCAAAAGATATTAAAGTTCCCTGATCACTGAGAGGTTGTATTTGCTAGCAGTGGTTTAAAATGTCCATTTTCTCTTTTTATAATAACTTCATTCATGACTTCATCTACAAACAAAGTGGGATACCCTTTTAGAAAGCTATCCAATTTACTAACCATTCTAGCTGCTTTATGTCCCTTTATTACAGCCCTCTTTTGTGCATGTGTATGGCTACTGTCATAGTGTTGCAGGCTGTTACTGTAAGTATCCTTACGGAAAATTTCTGAAGTGTAGGTATTAATGTCAAAGTCTTTTTTTTAAAGAACATCTAAATAAGAGATTTGATTGGTGTCCTTTATGGCTGAAAACCTTAAAAAAGTAGTAGTTTGGTTAATATAATCCAAAATTTCATTGGCCCTTGTTTCCTCACCATTCCATAAAATAAAAATATCATCTAAAAAACGTAAGTACATCTTTCAGTATTGAAAGAATGGAGATGTAAAAATATATTGTTCTTCCCATTTACACATAACCATATTGGCGTAGAGCCCACCACAGGGAGACCCCATGGTCACACCTTTGTTCTGCAATTTTGGAAAAACAGAGCAAAAATTAAAAGATCGAATGGGTGAACACATTAGAGCTATCAGAGACAATGGTGAAACAAACGCATTGGCAAAACACATTTTTTTAAACCTTACACATTCATTCAAATTCTTTGTCTTAGAAACGTTAAAAAGTAGTAGTAGGGGTGGAGCTTGGCAAATCATCCTAGGGAAAATGGAATTAGGATGGCAAATTCGCCTTAGCGCACATTCTTAGCCAGGGTTAAATGGATCGCTATCTTTGGGTAGCATTTTAAAATGAAGAGCTTTAGAACGATAATTTATTGATTTATACTTTATGATCTTTCATCATTGAATGTATTATTGCACAATTTATTTGTCATTTTGAAATAATTGGATTATTTTATGTTAATAATGTTTTAGGATTATTTATGTTATGTTATTTATTTATTTATTTTACATTTGTTTACCGGGCTAGTCCAACTGGATACATGTCCATTTTCAGTAGAGGCCCGGGGAGTTAAGCTCCAAGCTAGGACAATGAAATTAACACAATAACATCTAAGGATACATGAGCTAGTTAAAAACTATTAACAGTATGTATAACAGGTTATCACAGTAAAATGTATAGCGCAGAATACAGGCATAACAAAGGATGCAAGTACAATCTACATTTACAGTGCAGAATGCAGGCATAATAAAGGCATGTAAATACAATCAAGGTAGTCAAGAGATAATTAGTAACAGTTTAAAAAGGAAGGAGTTGCTTTTAATGAGTAGATGGGTTAGGAAGAGTAGAGTATATAGAGACACTTAGACTAGTTTCTGAGAAGACCTTAAGGATTCCAGGTTTTTATAGGGAGTGATTAGTGTGGAGAGAATAGGTGTTTTGGAAGGTTTGTGAAGAGTGTTGTGGGCTATAGTTAGCTGATGGAATTTAATTAGATTTTGTAGTTCAAGCCATCCTAGCTGCTTTAAATTGAGGCAGTGATGGGTTCTAAATGGGTTTCCTGTTGCAAATCTGGCAATATTATTGTAGGACATTTCCAATTTGCTAAGATTATTTTTAGATAGGTTAGTAAAAATAGGTGAGGCATAAAGAAGAGAAGAGATTAGACAAGTGTGTGCTATTGTGGTTCGAGCTGAAGGTAGGAGAAAGGATTTTATGCTACAGAGAGAGCCTAGCTTTTTGTTGACAGTTTTTATAGTATTGTTAATATGAATGTCAAAGTTCAGATTATTGTCAATGGTGACTCCTAATAGTTTGGTGGATGGTTCAGGGGATATAATGGTTTCATTGGTAGAGTTAACTGAGAAATCCAAAGGAGGGGATTTCTTAGTAGGAGAGAAAAGGAGGAATTTAGTCTTTTTGGGGTTTAGGAGAAGGCATCTATGTGTGAACCATTGCTCAACTGTGTTAAATACTTGTTGGGCAAGATAGAGAAGTTCAGAAGGGGAGGGGGCTGAGCATATCAGTGTAGAGTCATCCGCATATTGTATGCATGTAGCTTGGGGGGTGGCAAGGTGAAGGTCATTGATGAATATGGAAAAAAGTAGAGGTCCAAGGATGGACCCAAGTGGGACTCCGAGGTTGACGGGTAGGTGAGTAGAGAGAGACTTGTGCCATAGTACGGCCTGTTGTCTTTTATCCAGGTAGGACTGGAACCACTTTATGGAGGATGTATCAAGTAACAGGGATTTCAGTATAGTGATGAGAATTTGGTGATTTACCATGTCAAAAGCTTTAGACAGGTCAATGAATAGGGCAGAAGAGAGTTTGTTAAGGTTGCGGTTGCTGTTGATAGAATCCATGAAGGAAAAAAGGGCAGTAGTAGTGCTATGTGAGGGTCTAAAACCATGTTGACAGTTGGCTAGTAGGTTATTATGTATTAGATGGTCAAGTAATTGTCTGTGAATGCATTTTTCCATGATCTTTGCCAGAGGTGAGAGGAGGGCAATGGGGTGGTAATTGGAGAGTTCAGTGGATTGACCTCCTTAGTGGAGGGGGATAATATGGGATATTTTCCATAAACTGGGGATATAACTTTCAGTAATAGCTCTATTGATCAGGATAGAAATAGGATAGGCAATAGCTTTGGCGGATTGTTGTAGGAATTCAGCAGGTAGTTGGTCTGCTGAGGGGGAGCATGGTTTCAGTTTCTGTAGAAGGGTTTGAATATTTGATGTTGTGATGGGTTGAAAATGAAAAGAAGGGGGTAAGGTTGATGTTTTGGAAGGTAGAGTGAAATTGTTAGGTGATAGTTGACTAGCTAATGTTTGTATAGCATTTATTTATTTATTTAACTAACTTGCATGAATTTTTGCACTTGGTTTGGTGCTGACATAAATGAGAGAGGGGGTGTGACTTGATTGCAGGGAGATAGACAAATAGGAATGCTGTTTTATATTTGTGAGTGCTTTAAAACCAAAAGGAAATGATGTATTATGTATCAGAGGAAGTTTGTCATAGCTACAAACAAAAGTGCTTATTTTCTACATTTGTGAATTTGGATTTTACTAGTGAATTTTAATAAATTGTGTTTCGTATCGCCTGCCTGGATCCGCATTTTCTGATTTTCCTGGTTACTTGCGGCTCTTTTTGTTCAGTTGTTTTTTACATAAAGGATAAACAAACCTTGAGACTGGTCAAACAATATGACACATTTGAGCTACTCCATGTTCAACTAACCACAGGAAAAATCCACTAACATGTCCTTGCTAGCTAACCCCTCCCCCCACCATGAACCAGGAAACCCATACATCATACCTGAATTGATTAGAATCACTTACCATTCATTTCAGCACCATACTCATGGGTTATTTCAACTATCCATCCATTAACTGGGAAGCATACACAACCATTAACATGCAGGCTCAAAGATTTCTAGAAATGCCCTGGAGCAGCTAGTCTTCACTACCACTAGGGGTATAAATATCCTAGACCTGGAATTGAGGGTGATATCTCAGTGGTTAGATCCGCAGTCTCCCTTAAAATAAATATAAAATTAGAACTCCTACCTAAACCTAAAACCTTTAAGAGCTTTTCTAAGTCCAACAACCTCCTATTAAGTAATGGCTAGTTTCCAATCTCCTCCAAACCCAGAAAACACAGACACCTATGCCCCCAGGCATCTCCTCCAGTTTTCATCTAACTAGCTGAACCCAGGCCAGTAGGAGCATATTTAAGGCTTTTCCCTCTCTACCCTACTGAGTTACATCATGCTTTCTGGAGTTATAATATTTCTTCTTGCACTGATTCATTCTAACAAGCTTTTGCTTTTGATACAGTGCTTCAGTTGTCTGAAGAATTAGGAAATACCATAACATACACCTGTTGGAATGTGATTGTCATTCTTATGCTGCTCTGTTTGCTCCAGCTGGACACACTGGAAGCTGAGGCTATACAGTGAGTGCATGGGCATAGTTTGTGACAGACTATGTGTGGTATTCATAGTCATTATGTGAATACGTAAAGGCTGTCCATACTATCCACAAATAAGCGTAGCAAAGCTAAAATTCATATTAGCCACTTATGCTAACTTGAGGTGGACACAAGCATAAACAACTGAATAAATAATGAGATGTAAATGAAAATTATGTAAAACAGTATATGCTAATGAAGGCTTCTCCTGACAGCTTCCAAATACCTCTCAACTGTCAACAGATTTTTGCAAAATGTCTAAATTTTTGCCTTATATTTTTCATCTGTTCCTCATAAAATTTATGATTTTCTGGCAAATAGCTGTGGGTTGAAGTAATGAAATAATGATAGACATTTGAGTTTCAGACATCATATCCTTCAGAAAATGCATACTAAGACAAACCTTGTTATTCTATCTACTTTGTAAAGTTATAAGAGCAATATTTAAAACTTGTCCCTAATTTTGGGCCTTTGTTCCCCATTATTTTTGGTTTTGTCCAGATTTCTTGCACTAAGACGTTGAGGGGTATACTTGAGATTCATAGTCAAAGTTTCATCCTTTTCTGCATTGTCCACAGATTCATTATAAAAGGCAGATTCATACCTCTTCTGTCTACTTTGCAGTCCACGATGATGCTGTCACTTGCTGCTAGCCAAGCTGTTTCCCAGTGTGAGCTGCTTGTCTTGGCTGAGCCAAACCTGCTTGCTGGTCAGGAAGGTGGGGATACAGGCAGAGAATAAATCAGTACAATTTTGACATTCAGGATATACACGATAGGTTCAGTGGACAGGAATATTATAAGGGTCTTAGTGAGCATGTATGGCCCCACAGAGGCAATGGTGGAATGCATGGCCTTCCTATTCCTGTGGAAACAAAGGCATGTATAGCACTCACTAAACATGCCATGGGGACTTTCCAGAGACACACTGGGGACATGTTGGATATCTCACAGTATTCTGCCTTGAGGATACTGGTAGTTCCTGGATCATACCTCTCAACTAGATTTTCGTAGACTATCCTGATTTGTGCCTCATATTTTTGGTCTGTTCCTCATAAAAATTGTGGGGGTTTTTTTGACAACGCATTGGGATGATCCAAGGATTAAAGTCAGTAAATAATGACATGCATTTGAGTTTAAGACTTTATATCCTTCAGAAAATGCATGCTAACACAAATCCTATTATTCTAGCAACTTTCTAAGTTTGTAAGAGCAATATTTAAAATGTGTCCCTATTTTGGGACCTTTGTCCCCCCATTATGTCAGGCTTTGTCCAGATTTCTTCCACTAAGAGGTTGAGAGGTATGTCCTGGATGTACTCTTGACACATGTGAATCAGTGCATCTATTTCCCAGTGTCACCTCAGGACAGAGCCAGTACTCTGCATGACTTTTATGGGTTGGCACTCTCCCCTGAGGTACTCAGTGTAATAGAGTATACCCATGTGGCAATTAGGGTCTCATCTGGTCCACAGGAGGCTCAGTACCGCAACAGGAAGGGCTACCATTCATTCAATTGCAATATAGTGTGTGTGAAACATGGAGGGGGGGTACATCACCAACATCTCTGTCAACATCCTGGTAATGTACACGATTTCCATATCTGGCACACTAGCTCATTCTACTGCCACTTTCTACATGGTGGGATGTCCACTGGTCATCTTATTGGTAAGTGGAAAAATATATATTTTTTCTATTTTATTTAAATAGTTGTAGAAAACTCACATGCAAAATGCATAGAAATGAACTTGAACTCTCTTTTGCTTGAAATAGGCAGCCTTTCTTTTCAATCACAGCTTGTAGAAAAGTTCCAAAAGAAAGCCTAAATGTATTTATTTCTTTTGTTTATTTGACAGTTTGTTTAATGACTGGGCCTATTGTACCCATTATAATGTCAAAATATAGAGATGATACAAAGTACAAATCATTTGAATAACAGAGCGTCATGTGTTTTTATTAAAACCAGGTTTAAATCACCATGAAACTAAAACACAATGCAAACCTGGAGAAGTGAAGGCATTAAAAAGACATATTACAGTGCATCACGTTTCAAATGACATGAAGTGCAGATCATTATGTGACAGTGTATAACATATTATGTTATAAAACTAAAGTTGAGGTTACAATGAAAATAAAACACAAAACATATCTAAAGAGGAGAAGATATACAAAGACTTATTATAGTATAGTACTCTGCATCTTTTGAGAAGTTCAAGGAAGGAAATATCAGAAAAGACAAGGGAGAAATAAAGAGAGATGACAAGACATCAGAAGAACATGTAGGAAAATCTTTGAATTTTAAAAAGAAATGTTAGTTAGGGTTAATGAAAGTTAGTGGTAGTAGTCATCAGAAATTATGATTAGGAAGAAAGGTGGCAGGTGATTAGGGAAAGGGTTAGTGAAGGGAAAGAGCCTGCAATGTGAGGTTCATTCAACAGCAGACAGAGATATAGGAGTAAGGAAGTGGAATAGGGAAACAGAAGGACAGAAGAAGGTAGGGGACGACAGAGAGAGAGAGAGAGAGAGAGAGTCTTTTAACCTGAACTGGAGCAGGAGAACATCCAAGACTTGGATAAGTATTCTTTTAAAGAGCATTTAAATGAGAGCTGTTTAGAGATGGTTCCAAGTGTTGGTGGTAAGGAGTTCTAAACATAGACTTTGGCGAGAGGATTTAACTGGTATATTGTATTGTGAGGAGTTGTTTATCCTTGGATCTGATGGAGAGGTGTATGTTCAGTAAGGATTTAAAGGGAGACAGGATGCAGATTTGTAAATGATGCTGAAAGTAGGAAAGATGGCGGGGAAGTTCGAACCATTAAGGGGTTTGGAGTGCTGTACAGTGATGTGCCATGATAGCAGAACTTGTAGCAAACCTAGCAATTTTGTTGTAGCAGCTTTCGAGCTGATATTTTATGAGAGACTAGAGTAATTTTGGTGCATGCATTCAGAAAGTGCTTATTCTTGTATAACATGCCAAGCTTCTGGTGTTTTTTTAATGCTAATTAGAATGTGAAAGTCATACTTAAGATTGTCGTCAGTTATGACTCTAAAAAGTTTAGCATGGAGCACTATTTAAATTTTTTTATAGTTAACAGAGTAGGTAAGTTTTTATCAGGGGAGTGACATCTAGGAGTCAAGAGGAGGAGCTTACTTTTAGGAGGTTCAGTATGAGTAGAGCATTAGCAAGCCAGGATTCTTTAGAGCCCAAACTCTTTGTGTTATATGCAGCAGGTGTGTAAACGTAGTTGATGAGCAGATAATAGTGGATTCAGCTGTGCATTGACTAATGGCACCTTGACAGAAGGATGTGTAGAGGTTATTGATACATTAAAGAGCAAAGGACCAAGGATGGATCCTTGAGGAATGCCAGTGAAGTGAGAAGGTATGGTGAGATGCAGCCTTGCCATTTAACAGATTGCTGTCTGTTTGATAGGTAAATGGAGAACCACTGAACCATTGAGGGAGATAATTGACCAAGGAAAAAAAGTTGGTTGAAGAGGTTATTGTGGGGCGCCATGTCAAATGCATCTGATAAGTCAAGAAATACTGCTGAGACATGTTTGTCACAACAGAGTAAGCTCTGAACTTGACAGAAAGAATTCCATTAACTTGAAAAAGTTCCAGAGAAGTTTCTGGGATTAAGGTAACATGGCAATATTCAGTCAGTAGAGTTTTAGAGCCTGAATACTATCTGCAAGAGGTAAAGATGCCCTAACCCTTTACTTGCTTTGCCAGTGAAATGTTACATTTCAATAACCCCCCCCCCAAAAAAAAAAGTAAGGTATCTTTAGATAGGAATCAAGATCTGTTAATGCATGCAAGAAGAAATTTTACTTTTCAAGGCACTGCTGCATTTGTATGGAAAGAAAAAAGATATTACTTATTTTTGTATGGATTGATACATTATACATATAGCAGAAAAAAAACATGATGGATTTTATACAGCTTCTCATATTTTATACTCCTACTATATAAAAAATTGCAGGTGTTATATCTGAAAGAGACAAACAGCAAACATAATTTCATTCACTTTTTATATTTTTATTGAAGCCAGTTTTCTTTTTCATTGCCATTATCAGTGATTTGTTTTTTGACTAATGAATGTTTTGAGATTTCAGTGCTATCAGGCTGATTCCATGTGATCATAGTCTACAGGTATGTTAATAAACAAAGTGGCATAGAGGTCTGAAAGTGATAAAAGACAGTGGTACTGCAACATCTGTGGAACCTTTATGATTAGGAGAATCAAGCAGCATGTACGAGGTGCTGGGGTAAATGCTGTTTTTGGTGGATAACACTTGAGACTTGTGTTCAGGACTTGGAGTTGAGCATATATATTCTGTTATATGATGCTGCAACAGGGCACTTTTAAATACATGCAGGAACATTAGAATGAGATGAGTACATACCCACTGCAAACAATAAAATATTGAAGAAAGCAATTTATCCTTACATTTTATTTACAAGTTTAACGTTATGTACAATAATGAGTTGTGCAAGAACTATGAAGAAGTGGGAGAAGGTTTAAGAAATACTCTTACTACTGAAGCAAACACTTAAATGCAAGTTTTAAGATATCTGTTTCCCAACCAAATACCAAAATCAGGCAGTCAGACCAAACTATTTCAGATTCTGCATTATCTGCACAATGTTATGAGCCAAGAATAAATGAGTCACAACTTATGAATGCTTTGCAAGCTGTGAAAAAGTCAGCTTAACATTTTAATGATTACGATACCACGGAGCACCTTAAGTTCAGAACTGGTATTTCAGTGACAACATTTCTTGTAATCATAACACATCTCAGTATTAGACCAGTTTTAGTAAATTATAAAATGGAAGTTAGTTTATGATTGAATAATTAATTGTACATACTATGGCTTAGTGAAAAATATTTATTTTTGAAAATGTAATATCAGTGTTTCATTTAACAAGATGTTTTCTTTCCATAAAACACTAGGATTGTATATGTTTTGTTTGATACATATGAAAAATTATGACGTTAAAATAGCTTGTGCAGTTTACAATAATCCTGTTTTCATGTGTTGTGTAGTAGATGCTTTATGGCCTTATTCTTGCTTTTGAATTCGGTAGTATCAATGGCTTCATTCAAAATCTGTTCCCTGATTTGCTTTCTTACTGAAATATTTGTTAAAACGTACTTTTGATAATGCTGCCCTTTTCTGCATTTAATTAATGAAGTGCAATCCACAACAAGTTTCTGGCTTCCCCATGCACCTTCCTTAGTTTTATATTTTACAGTCCTGGTATACAGATGTCAAAACCGTTTAAATTAAAAAAGTGTTTGCAATTGTTCAGTCATTTTAGTAGATGAATCTTTCAATTGACTTACAGCTTGCAATGATATCAACATTATTTTCCACACTCACATTCATCGGAACACAGAGGTAATGTGACTCATTTATTGGACCAACATAGGTTTTACATAGAAAGGTTATGATTGGGTCTCTGAACCTAACTATGTTTTTGTGTGTTCAAGACATAGATGCCAAGAAATTCACCTCAAGAGTGAAGCTGAAAAAAGCTGGCTTTGAAAGCCAATAATATACTTAGTGAGTGCTGCCACACACACAGCAAGAAAGGGAAAATATCAGGAACAGTTTTCGTAGGAGGAAAGATATTCAGGAACCCCTGAGAGTGAAGGAACATCCTTTCCCTTATTATAACTGCATGTACAGAACCTATGTGGTGTGTAACATTTACACACCTTTGAAAGCATTGTTTCTCTTGGGTCTTGCATTACAGAAGCGCATAACTGGTTTATATTGTTCCAGTTATGGAGCATAATCATGGTGCTCCAAGCAATACAATAACGTTACTCTAGCTTTTGGAGTAACAACAACTCTATATAAACAACTCCTGACAAAGAGCTGTGATTAGTTCAAAGGTTAAATAGCTGCACTGTGAAATCTTTGTTTAATAAAACATAATAAAACATACCATGTCACCTCTATGCTCCACTATTTTCTGTCACTTTGGTTCAACATAGCATTTCTATTGTTTTTTTTTCTTCTGTACAATCAAGAAATGTACTTTCATTCCATGACAAAATAGAAGGTAATATTGTCTGTGCACTCCTGTACACCCGGGAGGAACACAGTCAAAATCATTTTAGTCTGACAGTCACTTCTGATGTTGAAAAAGTGATCATTATATTACAGTCAAGTGGGTTAGAAATCTTGAACTTCCAAGTAATGCATTAGAAACAGTAGTACAGAATGTCATTCAGGAAAAAAAAATAAAGCATGTACCTATAAGGAGGTTAAAACCTATGCAATTCAGCAGAGCTCTGAGTGGGAATTTTAAAATAAGATCTTTGTTCATTATATTCATTTTCTGAGAATAACTGCTACTAGTGGTGATTATAATGCTTTTATTTATCTTCAAATGTTCTGCTTTGAATTCATCAGCTGTGAAACTCTTCTTCTGTACAGCACAGGTATGTCCCTACCTTTAGTCTACGTTATTTAAATATTTTTCCTCTATGCATTATAGTGTGGAGTCTGTTGCATAGCTCTAGTTGTGGCTTTTCATTCTGCCACAGTATTGCTTTTTGTCTATAGATTTACTAAGTTTATTTACACTAATTAGCTAGTGCTTTAGATTCATTTGTGCAGGATGCACTCTTCTGCTCTTATGTGCATCTGTTTTGAAAGCTGTTTCATTTACTTAGATGGATTCTACCCTTTTTCCATTTAACCTATGCTGTTTAATCATAAGGTTTGTTCTTACTTAACTAAACTATGCTAACTCATCTTACTGAGTGTAGTAATGTCTAATAAGTACAAATTTGCCATTGGGGACTGTCACTCCCCTACTTTGGACACAATAAAAGAGTCTTCATGGGTTCTGTTCAAGCAGCTTTATTATATACAAACACATCACAATAGAAGTTTACTGACTTTAACTTAAGTAACTTATATACAAACTAACTACTGCAGTCATACATGCTCACTCTCTGGCTGCACTCTCAAAATGGCACTGGGAATAGCATGTTCCCGGTATTTATATGTGCACGCTCAGTCCTTAATATGCTCCTTAAAGACACAGCACATACACTCTGATCTGCATCCTCCCTCTTTGAGAAATAGATTATGCAACATTATGAATCTATTTGGCATGCAGATAATGCAAGTAGTTCTTTGTCATGTAATTATACAAGACTGGGTACATACATACAATTATGTCCATGTTGATGAGAATCTCACACTGGACCTGGAAATTCAACCATATCATGTAACATAAAACTGGGAATTAGGTTTAGAAAATGGAGCTGTCTCTACAGAATGTTCAACCTTGGAAGTATTTGGAACATCTTCAGGAATGGAAGCAGACATTGAAACACACTCTGGGATGGGAACAATATCTGGTTCGCACCAAGGTCTAGAGTCTGTATCACAGGAACAATGCTGCCATTATGATTCTGGGCAAGGAAGAAAATGTCTGTGATTTCTCCTGTACTCCACACCCTCCGATTCTGCAAGGTAGGATCTTGACTCGGTACATATACCTGTAACTTGACCAATCCAGTTGAAACCTCTTGCCTTTTGTATCCTCACTGTCTTTCCTTCCCTCAACAGAAGAAGAAATCTTCTCAATGTATCATAACTGGACTTCTATATAGAACGCTTCTTGAAGAATTCAACCTTGATGGTTCTGTTGTTCTTAGCTTTAGGCCTCAATAAACTGGAACTAATAGACAGCGATGTTCTGTTTTGCCTGGATAGAAGTCTTTGAGTAGGTGAGCCAAATATATTGTCATGGGGTATGTTTCTGAGATTAAGTAAATTCAAAGACATTGGTATTGTCACGCTTTGACCTTTCAAGTAATTGCTTTGCACTCTGCACTGCTCATTCAGCTACCCCATTTGACTGCGGATATTCAGGACTGCTAGTAACATGTACAAAGTGCCATTCTCTTGCAAATTTCTGAAATAACTGACTAGTAAATTGAGTACCATTGTCAAAAATAAGTTTGTGTGGACTACCATGGACTGAGAAATGACATTTCAACTTAGTAATAACAGTAGTGGATGTTAGATTAGGTTGTAAGTCAATTTCAAACCAATTCAAATGAGGGTCTACCAATACTAAGTAGTGTTGATTGTCCCACTTGAAGATATCAGTGGTTACTGTTGACCAAGGTAGTTCAGGAACTTGAATTAGTTGAAGTGGTTCTCTTTGAAAATGCGATCTAGTACTATTACATACTGAACAAGAAAAAAGTACTTTATCAATGTCTTTCAGTAAAGAAGGCCAAAATGCTAGTTCTCTCACTCTTCTCTTAGTGAATGCGAAACTTGGGTGACCACGATGCAAAGTTCAGATATATTCTTGTTGTAAAGAAGCAGGAACAACAAATTTTGGACCTTCCATCAACATTTCATCTCTGTAAGGAAAATAGGTTTGCACTCCAGGTAGTACACTAGATTGCTATGACGGCCATCCAACATTAATGTAGTGATTGAGTTTTTGCAAAATTGGATCAATCTTTGTGTGATCTGTCAGTTCATCAAGTCTAGAGGTTCAGAAATTACGCACTGCCATCACGTCATAGTCAAAATTCTCTGCGTCAAGCTGCTCCATCGCATTTCTGGGTGATCTGGATAAGGTATCTGTCAGATAAAGTAGTTTTCCTTTTGTATAGACCATTTTAAAGTTGTACTTTTGCAATTTTAGCATCATTGAACTGAAACAGAACACAATAAAAGTCGGCCAAAAAGAGTTAATGCTATTTATTATAAATTACACTTTCAGCTAGGACAGTGCCTAGCCTTCTTCAGACAAACAGTTAAAATATGGTAAACCAATGCCTTTTATCTAATCAAGTCAGTGATGTCATCAATTAAGCAATGTTGTTAGTAACCATAACAACATATTATTGCAGCCTACTTTTATATAACAAGTTATAACTCATTAACCTATAATACAGGAAATGATGAACAAAACAATATATATTCCTATCTCATCTTATGTTTAAAAACACACTTATATGTGTATACATGTTAAAAACTGAACTATACAAATTTAATAACAACATACTCTACTTAAAACACTAAATCAAATTGATACTATACAAGTCAAATTCATAAAAATACTTATGAATTCCCTGGTTCTCCTTTGTGTGAATATAAGGACTAAAAAGTACCTAATTAAACAAACGCTGCACTAACCAACCTTTAATTCCTGGTTAAACTGTCATATGCAAAAACTTTGTATATTTGCATTGTATTCAATTTTTATCTATTCAAAGTTAGGAGTTTCAACAGACTTTTAATGGAAATACTATCATTAATCCCTGGGGGCATATAAGCCCTCGTTCGCACTTGCCACTTCAGTTCATCTATTTCGAGCAAAATTTGCCAAGGACCCCCCCGAATGTTCTCAATTCTCTGTTGTAAAACTGTGAACCTAAAGGTGTGTGCTGGAAATTCAGAGCAGTGTTTGGCTAAAGCATTGTTAAAATCTTTCTTCTTTATTGCATAACAATGCTCATATATTCGCTGCCTAAAACGTCTCTCCGTTTTCCCAATGTAAAACACGTTACATGAATTACAACAAGCAGCGTAAATCACACCCTTAGATTCACAGTTGAATTTTCCTTTTATTTTATATGTATTGTGGTTCAAAACCACCTGGTTACCAACCAGAATGTGTTTACATTGTGAACATGAACCACATTTAAACGTCCCATTAATTCTCCCATACGAATTCCTGCTGTTAATGTTGCTCTCTAAGAGGGCTTTAAGATTTTGACCACGTCTGTATACTATTCTAGGGCTAGAACCAAGAATTCTAGAAAGGGAATCATCATTTTTAATGAGGTCCCAATTTTTATTTATTACCTCTCTAATAGACCAAAAATCTAAAGAGAATGTATACAAAAAGCTGGCTTGATAACTTACATTACCAGCTTTTTTATTTGGCAATTCATTAGATAGACTAGCCAATCCATTAAGGACTGAGTGAGAAGATGAGCTTGATTGTCCTTTTAATAAAGGAATAAAATAACCAACATTACGCTTGAAAACTACTTCTTTTTTTGTGTTGTTAACAAGTTGACTAGGATAGCCTCTTTTAATAAACATGTTACAAAGATGGTCACATTCAGTCTCAAAGTCTAATTCATCCGAAATCATACGGGCGGCCCTCACCATCTGGCCTTTGACCACCGCTTTCTTTTGTTGGTACGGGTGGTTGCTAGTAAAATGAAGGAAAGTTTGAATACGTCGGTTTCCTATATATAGAACTTTTGTATCTACTATTAGACTTGTCATTAACTAACCAAATGTCCAAATAGTTGATCGCGGTTATATCTATGTTATAAGTAAACTATATATTTGTTATATAAAAGTAGGCTGCAATAATATGTTGTTATGGTTACTAACAACATTGCTTAATTGATGACATCACTGACTTGATTAGATAAAAGGCATTGGTTTACCATATTTTAACTGTTTGTCTGAAGAAGGCTAGGCACTGTCCTAGCTGAAAGTGTAATTTATAATAAATAGCACTAACTCTTTTTGGCTGACTTTTATTGTGTTCCGTTTCAGTTCAACAGTTCGTTGTTTGTGGATTCTTGGTGTTTTGTAATTTGAGCATCATTCTTTGTAATCTTGCTGGAGCTGAATGCATAGGCTTCTTTAAAATAGTGACTAGAGGTTGGTGGTAAGTTTTAATCTGAATAACTCGACCATAGATATAATCATGAAACTTCAAACATGCAAATATTATTGCCAAAAGTTCTTTCTCAATTTGAGCATATTGCATTTCAGTTTGTGTGAGTGTTCTAGATGCATTGGTTACTGGTCTGCCCTCTTGAAGAGTAACTGCACCAAGACCAAATTTTGAAGCATCATAGAAAAGAGTGACTGGTTTATTTATATCATAGTATCTTAATGTAGGTGGGGTGGCAATATTCTGCTTAAGGTCTTCAAATGGTTTCTGATGCTGTTCCAACCATGATCACATAACACTTTTGCATGTCTGCTCTCTTAAAGGTGCTGGCAAATCACTGAAGTCTGGTATAAACTTTCCTAAATAGTTGACCATGCCTAGGAAATGCCTAGGAAATGCTGTAGAGCTTAAATATTGTCTGGTGCTGACATCTCAAGAATGGCTGCTTGCTTGGTTGGGTCTGGTCTCATACCAGTACTGGTTAAAAAATTACCCACATATGTAACTTCTGGTAGTCTGAATTTACACTTCAGAGGATTGAGCTTTAAGCTTACTTCACATGCTCTGTCTAGAACTCTCTTTAGGTTTCTGTCATGCTCTACTTTACCATGGCCTCCATCCAATAAATAATCTACTATTATGGCACAAGAATAACCTGAAAACATTTGCTCCATTGCACACTGGAAGACTTCACTTGCAGAATTTATTTCAAATGGCAGTCTTAGAAATCTGTATCTGCCAAATGGTGTACCAAAACTGTTTAGTAATGAGGATTTGCGATCAAGCATCACTTGCCAAAATGAACTTTTTGCATCCAAGACAGAAAAAACAATGGCATTCGGTATTAGAGCTACAACAACTTCGACTGTACGCATTGGATGATGCGGTCTCTTCAATGATTTGTTCAGATCTCTTGGGTCAATACATATTTTGATTTTGTCTGAGCCTTTTTTGTGAGCTGCTACCATAGACAACACCCATTTAATTAGTTCTGTGACTGGACAAATCACACCTTCTGTACCATTTTACCCAACTGAGCCTTAACTTTATCCTACATAGCTACCAGAACTCTTCTTGTTGGTCTGACTACTAGAGTGGCCTCTGGGTCTAACTTTATGGAATACACAACTGAAAGTTTTCCAAACTTGTCATTGAAAACATCAGCATACTTTTAGAAAATGGCTTCAGAAAAATTGGACTAGGATATGCACTTATGTGATGAACTTCTTTGGTAAAAGAAAGCAGATTCAATCTCAAACTGTCTTTGAGACCCAATAATGACTGTACTGATCTTCAGACTGCATAGAATAACAAGCTGTAACAGTTCCTAGCCAAATAACATGAAAGCATCACTGAGCCTTCGGTTTGAATTTCTTCACCTCCATAAGCAACAAGTTTCGCATAACTGGCCACATTGAGTTGTTCATTACTTCTCACTTTAGCAAATGTGTCTGCTGATATAATATTACACTTTGAACCAGTGTCTACTTTAAGCTCTGTGGATTTACCATAGATCCAGATTGTACAAAACACTTCGCTCTTTGCCAATAAATTCACTGCATCAACTCTCTCACCAATTACTGATACACCATCTACATAGAAAGTGGACTGCTGCAGCTCTACTTGATCAATTTGCTTTTGTGTGACCCTTCTTTACAACTATGTGGGGATTGCTTGATTTGCAAAACTTTTGGGGCAGACCTCCCCTTAATGCAACTCATCCCACAGAAGGTATGGATACTTTGCTAGGCTGGCAGTACCAGCAGTCCATCGCTATTCTTCCACTGTTCAAGTGAAGAAGTTCTATGCACAAGGGGACCATCACACTAACCAGGTAACACTGGAGGGACAGCTGATTCCAATGCTGCTCTTGCTATGGTACAATGACCAGTCTGTTATGTGCTACATACTCAAGCAAAAGGATATATGATCTTATTTACCAAGCAGCAGTAATGCAGTTCTGACAATTGGACATAGACACAGGGGCATCACCTTCTCAACAGACTCAGGTTCTTGGCAAATTCTTCTGAGTAAGCGATATGCCACTGAGTACAGCCGGAGTTTTTTCAGTCAGGCTGCATAGGACATATGTTTGAGGCCAGTAATCCTCTTGGTGAGGTGCTTTTGTGGTCTTTCCAGCTGTTGGAAGTGTCTTGTGAGGTACATCCCAAATGGGGCATTGTACTCTATGATGGGTCTGATAAGTGATGAGTAGAGGGGCACTATAACCTCTTTATTTCTAGATGCAAACCCCTTAGTAATTAGATAGGCCACATAGAAGGATTTCCTAACTACTTTGACAATATGATTGTCAAAGGAAAGATTACTATCCACCTGGGTCCCCAGATCTCTTATTACCTCTTCTGTATTAAGGGGGCTGCCGCCTATGTGGTAATTCGTGGGTGTTTGGTTTTTCCCAAATGGGATGACTTTGCATTTTTTGGCATTTAGCTTGAGGCCATGACTTTGGCACCAGGTGTCTGTCTCAGTAAGGCCTTTTTGAAGGATGTCCATGTCAGCTGGAGAGCTGATTATGGCTCCCAGTTTGCAGTCATCGGCGAACTTGGTTAGTCATAGTCCTCCTGTGTTTGCCTGTACTTCTGAGAAATATATGCTGAACAGTAGGGGTCCCAGAACCGAGCCTTGCGGGACACCACCTGTTTCTGGTTTAGAGTCAGACCTGGAGCCCGCTATTCTTACTGTTTGAGTTCTATCTGTATGTCAGTTGGCAACCCATTTTGTGATGTAGTGGTTTATGTTCAGGCTGGTGAGTTTTTCTATAAGTGAGGAATGGTGTTGAACACCTTGGCGAGATCAAGGTAGGCTGTGTGAACCACCTTTCCCTTGTCTATGGCCTTTGTGACTGTCTCGAAGAAGTCAACCAGGTTTAGTAGGCATGATCTGCCCTTAACAAAGCCGAACTGGGTCGGGTCAAGTGTTTGGAGGTTCTTCCCAATGTCTTTGTTAATGAGTTCCATGATGATGCGCTCCATAGCCTTGCAGACTAGGCTAGTCAGGCTTATGGGGTGATAGTTACCAGGGTCAGTTGTGGCCCCTCCTTTCTGGAGCAGAATAACCATTGCTGTGCACCATTCTGTGGGCATGTAGCCTGTGGAGAGGCTGATGTTGAACAGCGTGTTTAGGTGGGGGGCTAGTTCGTTCTGTAGTTCGTGCAAGACGCAGCCTGGGACACCATCTGGCTCTATTGATGCTGTGTTTTTGGCTTTTGAAAGGGCTTTCACCTGTGCTTCTGTGATTTCCGGGACACTACACATTTCCGGTATTGTTGTGGGCCCTTTTGAAGATGAGAGGGAAGTGAAGTTTGCACTGAATCTATCTGCCAGGATGTTAGCAATATCAGTAGGTTCAGTATATTTTGTGCTATTTTGCACTAGCTCAGAGCATATCTGTGAGTTGCCACTTAGATTCTTGACATAGCTAAAGAAGGCTTTGTGGTTATCTTTTGAATCCTTGGCTATTTTTCTTTCAAAGTTAGCCTTGGATGATTTTATGAGGGACCTTAGTTTCTTACTGATACTGATTAGGGATGTCTTCCCTTCTTGGGATTTGCTTTTTTTCTGAACTAGTTTCCTCCTTCTGTTTTATAACCTGTTTATGGCAGGGGTCCACCAGACTGGTTTCCTTCTCTTAGGGGAGTGAGTCTTGGTTTTGCTAGGGATGGAATGATCCCTGCATCCTTGTAGGTGCTCATAGAGTGCAATTGTAAAGGATTCTGCATCTTGGGCAGTGTTATCCTTTAGCGTGGGGGCTGTGAAACTTACCACCTCTGCCTTAAGTAAGGTGAAGTTTGCTTTAGAAAAGTTTTTCACTGTGATTTCCTTGGTTGGGGGTGGTGGTAGGGTGTGGACATCCAGGGTGATTAGTTTATGGTCTGATCTAGCCAGTGATGGGTTGACCTCCGGTACAGAACACCTGTCGCCCATGTTGGTGATGACCAGGTCCAATATGTTGTTGCCTCTAGTAGGGGAGTTTACCAGCTGATCCAGGGCATTTCAGTTGATAAATTCCAGGAAGCGCTGAGCCTGGGAGTTTGTACTCAAGTAGTTTTCCCAGTTAATGGTAGGGTAATTGAAATCGCCCAATATCAGGGTGTTCGGTAGGACCTTCATGTTTTCCAGTGTCTCCAGAAAGGCGGAGTGGCAGTCCTGGGTCATGGAGGGTGATCTGTAGCAGGCCACAATTTGCATTGCAGATTTGCCCAATGTTAGTTGCATATGGATGATCTCAGAGGTATCATGCTGCGCCACTAACCTGGAGGTGTGGGTATCCTTGATGAATATGGATACACCCCCTCCTTTTGTATTTCGGTCCGTGTTCTGTGGCCAAAATGTGTGGTATGAGTTGTAGCCCAGTAGTGCAGGAGTGCTCTCTGGAGCCTTGAACCAGGTTTCAGTTACTGCACAGATGTCGACGTTCTCCATACTTAGGAGTGCTTCAAGCACATGCATTTTGAGATTTAAACTCCTGCCGTTGAGTAGCATCACCCTCATTTTTTTACTTGTGCTGTTTAAGGTGGTGGGTTTGAATTTTGAGCCTTGCCTAAAAAAGGCACTATGGGGGCAGCAAGAGCCTTGGCCAGTATTTGAAAGCCAAGGGGTGACAGGTGCAAGCCATCTCTTGCAAAGCAACGTGGCTTGTCGAGCATGTCATCCCAGGCTGACAGACACTGGATCTCCTTTGAATGACACCAGAAGCTTAGCCATTTGTTGAAATTGATCATTTTTTTCTTTATACTGAGGTATCATTCTTGGTGAGGGCTGGATGCTACTGAGGGTCAGGGTCATACCTGCCTGGGCTACATGGTCAAAGAGCTCTTCCATGTCTCTTTTCATGTAGTTCAGGGAGGTACGTCTCAGGTCATTCACACCAACATGAACAATGACAGAGTCATATTTGTACTTGTTCTGGAGTGACCTGAGTGCTATGTGGCGGATTCTGGCTCCAGTAGTCTGGAGAGTACCAGAAGTTACATATGTAGGTCATTTATTAACCAGTACTGGCTTGAGACCAGACCCGACCAAGCAAGCAGCCATTCTAGTGGAGCCAGAATCTGCCACATAACACAAGCACTCAGGTCACTCCAGAAGAAGTACAATGGCCACTAGTTTGGCAAACTTTCAGTTGTGTATTCCATAAAGTCTTCATAGATATTTCTCCAGAATGTATCTATTTCTTCTCTTTTTGGTGTGTTCCAATTCCTTTTGCCTTGTTTCCCAATTCTCTATGAAACTTTTTGGGTTGGGTCATCAATAAATTGCTTATTTTGCACCTTTCGTTTATATTTATCTGTGTATCTTCGAAAGTTTTCTGGCTGTGCTGATATTTTTCATTTATTATTTGAGATAGTGCACAATAGCTCCTGATCTGTTCTGATACTGCACACTGATTTTATCACATATATCTTTCTGAGTATTTGTGTTGATCTGTTCCCATTTTCTATATTTTTTTATATCGACGTTTTAAAATAAGAGGCTTGTAGTATGATTGATTTTGCAGATGTAAAAAATGGCACACTACTAACAAAATGTATCAATAATTTAGTATAATAAGTATCTTTATATGTGCAACTTTTTATGGTATATGTACGGTAATTTGCCATTTTTAGGGGTTTAGAAATAATCACATTTATTGCCTATATAAGGCAAGGTACAAACATAGTATAATATGTTTTCAATATCCATTTATTTTTAAAAATGGATGATTTTTAAAATGTATGATTTTTAACAGAATTTTTTAAGGACAATTGCATGGATGTTTAAGGTTTACTTCATGGATATGCATTTAATACCAATATGAACAAATGATAGAATTAAGATATAACAAACAAACAAAAAATCAACTAATACTATTAGGTTGTATCAGACACAAAGAATAACCCTGTGGCTTTAAATGTAATGTAATTTTGCAACTAATTGATTATTAATTAAGTAATTAAGGAGGACAAAACAGTATAAAAGAAGTTGCTGGAAATGAATTAAAATGTCTTGATAAAGCCTGGGAGGGCCCGGGTGAAAGCGCTTGACGAGATTTGGATACTTTGTGTGTTTTTAATGCTTTTTACTGGTGGAGCTGCAAAATAAAACTTTCTTTCTGCACTTTGGTTTGACACCTGGATATCTTACTTCTTCGAATTTACCAGTTGGTGCTGTTTCTACAAGGAGTTGTGTTTGGTTTTAGCCATTCTAGTGGAGCCAGAATCTGCCACATAACACAAGCACTCAGGTCACTCCAGAACAAGTACAATGGCCACTAGTTTGGCAAACTTTCAGTTGTGTATTCCATAAAGTCTTCATAGATATTTCTCCAGAATGTATCTATTTCTTCTCTTTTTGGTGTGTTCCAATTCCTTTTGCCTTGTTTCCCAATTCTCTATGAAACTTTTTGGGTTGGGTCATCAATAAATTGCTTATTTTGCACCTTTCGTTTATATTTATCTGTGTATCTTCGAAAGTTTTCTGGCTGTGCTGATATTTTTCATTTATTATTTGAGATAGTGCACAATAGCTCCTGATCTGTTCTGATACTGCACACAGATTTTATCACATATATCTTTCTGAGTATTTGTGTTGATCTGTTCCCATTTTCTATATTTGATAATTCCATGATGGCATTTGATTTCTCCCCTTCCTCTTCCTCTGTTTTTGTGGTAAGACTTTATCTGTTATTAATTTAGCTGCACAGTAATATATCCTATTTACTTTTGTTATCTTGCATAAAGCTCTATGGGCAGTCCTTATTACTGTGTTCATTTGTTTTATCAAATGTTTAACTTTTTTGGTTTTATTGACTTTCTGTATTTTATTTCTTTTATTGATCTTAATATGTGTGTCCAAATCTATTAAATCAAGCAACTGTTCTGAGAAGTCATTTTCTTCTAAACTGAGGGCACATTCTTTGTTCTCTATTCCCTGTGGGCATTCTATAGAAAGTTCCAGAACATCTTCCTGTGCCACATTCTCTTCATCTTTATCCTGTGTCATTCATTGCACTTTCATAAGGGAACTCACTGGCCTATCACTCCACAGCATTGATTGCATTCAAGTTGCCACAGTTTCCTGTTCCTCCCCTTTCTGCACAACTCCAACTGAATGTTTTTTTATTGGTTTCCTATGGAAGGCTCCAAAGTACCTTCATATTGCAACTGATCAGATGTTTCTCACTCCACTCCTTTCTCCTTAATTTTGGGCTCCATTGCTCTATCCTGCTGTGGTGTTTTCTGAGTTAGATTTTCTACACTAAATCCTTCACTTTGCAGGTACTCCATAATCTCAGTTTCTATTGCTTTAATTCCTCCATTAATAATCCTCTTTTCTACTTATTCTCTTTGTTTTCTTATTTTTTGTACTGTAAAATTGTCCATGTCCAGATGCCTTTGCCTGTATTTTTCTTCAAATATCTTTGGTGCTGCTCTTTTTGTATTGACTAGTTTTGCTTTCTCCTTTGCATAAATATTACACCATATTAAATCTCTTTTTCTTTCCCATGTCTATATTTCTTCTTCAGATGTCTCCTGATCTTCCTGTATCTCCATACTTTGGGGACTCATTCTGTCATGCTGTGATGTACCCTGTGTTAGACTTTCTACACTAAATGCTTCACTTCCCAAGTATTCCATAACTACTTCTATTTTTTTACCTTCTACTTTACTAATCTTCTGTTCTACGTTCCCTCTTTGTGATCTTATCTTTTTTATTGTGAACTTTTCCCTATCTGGATGTCTTTGCCTGTATTTCTCTATGAATATTTTTGGGGCTGCCTTTTTGTGTTAATTAATTTGGCTTTCTTCTTTGCATAAATATTGTACCATATCAGATCTCTCTTTCCCATGCCCATATTTCTTTTTTATACCTTTCAAAAATCTCTAGATTTTGTTCTTTATATTTTCACACTTCCTCAGATGCTTCTTTTTCCAAACAGAAGAAGGTTTCTTGGTCTATATAATGTTTTTCAGAAATATGTTGTATTGATGAACAAAATTTTTTTATTTGAAGTTTCTGACAGTTTTTTTTTTTTTTTGTGGAGGTATTTTTCTTTCCTCTAATTTCCCTCTTAATCTTTTTTTATATCTTCTGTCTTCTTGCATAATAGTAACAATACATACTTTTTTTTCTTATTCTCAGTAGTCCACTCTATCTTCTGTATGGCTCTTTTTTGGCCTATCAGTTTTTGTGATTTTTGTGGACTATTACTTCCTTCTACAGCAGGGGGGCATCCTCCCCCTGGGTCTGGCCTAGCCCCATTGTAGGAATGTTTCTGTGTCTTGAGGTTTCTACACTGTCATTTTTTCCAGTCCTGGCACCAGTACACCTACCAGTATTGGACACTTTTTCATCCTGGGTCTTAGGAAAATGGATCAGTTTGGAGGCTGATCTGTTTTCCACTTAGTCAAATGTGTTGCTGCCTGTCTTCTACTTCATTGAGCAGGGGACATTGGAAAATACCAATGGAAAAATAGCTGGGTGCACAAGACTCAGGATAAAAACATTCAGTTGGAGTTGTGCAGAAAGGGGAGGAACAGGAAACTGTGGCAACTCGGATGCAGTCAATGCTGTGGAGTGATAGGCCAGTGAGTTTACTTATGAAAGTGCAAAGAATGACACAGGATAAAGATGAAGAGAATGTGGCACAGGAAGATGTTCTGGAACTTTCTATAGAATTCCCACAGGAAATAGAGAACAAAGAATGTGCCCTCAGTTTAGAAGAAAATGACTTCTCAGAACAATTGCTTGATTTAATAGATTTGGACACACATATTAAGATCAATAAAAGAAATAGAATACAGAAAGTCAATAAAAGCAAAAAAGTAATAAGGACTGCCCACAGAGATTTATGCAATATAACAAAAGTAAATAGGATATATTACTGTGCAGCTAAGTTAATAACAGATAAAGTCTTACCACAAAAACAGAGGGAGAGGAAGGGGAGAAATCAAATGCCATCATGGAATTATCAAATATAGAAAATGGGAACAGATCAACACAAATAATCAGAAAGATATATGTGATAAAATCAGTGTGCTGTATCAGAACAGATCAGGAACTATCGTGCACTATCTCAAATGATAAATGAAAAATATCAGCACAGCCAGAAAACTTTCGAAGATTCACAGATAAATATAAAGGAAAGCAATTTATTAATGACCCAACCCAAAAAGTTTTATAGAGAACTGGGAAACAAGGCAAAAGGAATTGGAGCACTCCAAAAAGAGAAGAAATAGATACATTCTGGAGAAATATCTATGAAGAGCCTGTGGAACATAACAAAGACTCTAAATGCATAGAAGAAGTAAAAGAAAGAACAGGAAATTCAAATATACAGGATATGAAATGGGATGAAGTAACGGCCAGAGAGATTGAAGCAAAATTAAGAAAAGCTCCTAAATGGAAACCCCAGGCCCAGATGCAGTAGCTAACGTCTGGCTAAAAGTATCTTTACATGAAGATTTAGCCATAAGCAAGAACTATTTATATGCTCACCCTGAACAGACACCAACCTGGTTAACAACAGGAAAACCAATGCTACTACTTAAGAGTGACCCTGCAAGCTACCCTAAAAACTATAGATCAATAACTTGCTTTCCAATGATGTCTAAACTATAGACTGGAATTGATGCTGACAGAGTTTATAGTCATTTAGAAAAAAACCTTAATCTCGGCAGTAGAACAAAAGGGTAATAAAAGAAAGTCATATGGAACAAAGGATCATTTGTTGCTAAAGTCATAATGGAGAACTGTTAAAAGGGGAAGAATCTAAGTATGGCATGGATAAACTACAAAAAAGCATTTGACAGTATTCTACATGCATGGATAAAAGCGTGCTTAAAAATGTATAAGATACATACTACACTTACCGATTACATTACAGCGACCATGAAACAGTGACAAACCACTTTGCAGCTAAGCCATGATAAGGGGCAAAGTATTATTCCAGGGTTAAAAATTTAAATTGGGATATTCCAGGGTGACTTTCTGTCATCGCTGCTTTTTTGTCTTGACCTTGACCCATTAAGTTGCCTACTTAACAGATTAGGTCATGGTTACAATTTGGCTTCCAGAAAACAACAAAGTGTAAAGACTTCTCATCTTCTTTTTACAGATGATTTAAAACAATATAGTTAATCACATGAGGAACTGAATGCACAACTGCAACTGGTCAAAACTTTTTCAGATGCTATAAGAATGTCATTTGGTCTTGATAAATGTGAAAAAGCAACCTTTAAAGCAGGAAAGCTGCAGCACCAAGAAAACATCAATTTGGGACAAGAATGCGATATAAAAGAACTTGAGCAAAAGGGAGTCTATAAATATTTGGGAACTGATGAATGATGAACAATAAAACATGACCAAATGTGAATAAAACTTAGTAAGGAATATCTTTGAAGACTTAAATTACTACTGAAAACATCATTGGCATCTATGAACAAAGCCCAAGCTAAAAACCAATTTGCTCTTCCTGTCCTAACTTACAGTTTTGGAGTGATTGACTGGCCCTAAAAGGTATTGGATATGTTAGACAGGAAAACAAGAAGGATGCTTCATGCTTATCAAATGATTTATAAAAATCAGTGTATACCAAGATTATATATTCCCCATTCTGAAGGAGGTAAGGGCATCCTTGAAACTGATTACATGTATAGATCTGCAGTTGTTGGACTGCATACATATCTGCTGACCTCACAAGACCCAAATGTAGTGAAAGTTTTGAAACATGAGGAGATTAAGTCTAAGATGACTTCCCTGCTTATTCTAGCAGAAGCATATCTGCATCAAGCTGGAATGGAAATCCAACCAGAAGTAGATAAAAATGAGGCAACTGAATGTGCCAAAAAACAAAACGAAAGAATATAAGGTGAAGGATCAGATGAGAAGGTAAGAAATGTGGAAAATGTATACATATAATTGCAAGTATAGAAAACTGTTGTTTTTACCAGAGTGGTGATTCATCATTGTGATGTAGCAGAAATTCCCTGAGGCTTCAAGAGCAGACTAAGTGTTTTTTTTAACCTTCATTTCATTGAATTGTACTTCCTAATGTTTATACTTGTGCTATATTGCTAATCTACTACATGTTGCTCTGTTATAAAGATTTTTTTACTGTTTCACTGAATTCTTCTACTGTTTTATACTGCTTTGACTGTATTTTCATTACCAAATAGTGTTTCATTACTGTAACTGCATTTTACTGAATTGCTTAACTGTAAACTGTTTTTTTTTCATATTGAGAATTATCTTTTCTGTTTGTGAGAGCTCTATCTGTGTTTTTCTGTACATTTTCTGGGAGTTTTCTGTGTTCTAGTCAAGTAGCATGGTCTAGGTACAGGTTTGCTGTATCCAGACCTGGTTGTTTTGCTTGCTGAGTTTCCTGGCAGCCGTCTTGTGCTGGTCGAAGCCTGCTTTCTCTGTTAATGAGAGTACCAGGGCTGCCAGACCTTCTGTAGCACAAGTGATTGGTTGAATGCGCAGGGGGCTAGGAGGGTTGGGTAGTAATCTGAGTTTCTAGGTTCTTCCATCTTTTCTGGTATTTAAACCCTGTGTTTGCAGGGGGCTGTGCTTTTTTTTTGCCAGGCTGAGGAGTGGTGATTCATCATTGTGATGTAGCAGAAATTCCCTTAGGCTCCAAGAGCAGAGTAAATGTTTTTTTACACTTATTTCATTAAATTGCACTGACTAACACTTATGATTGTGCTATACAGCTAGTCTACTACATTTTGTATAAAGCTTTTTTTACTGTTTCACTGCATTCTTGTACTGTTTAATACTGTTTTAATTGTATATTCTTTAATAAGTAGTGTTTCATTACTTTAACTGAATTATTACTGAATTACTTAACTGAAAACTGCTTTTTTTCAAAACGAGAGTTGTCTTTTCTGTTTGTGAGTGCTCTATCTGTGCTTTTTCTGTGCTTTTTTTGGGAGTTTTTTCTGTTCTAGTCAAGTAGCATAGTCTGGATACAGTTTTGTTCCATCCAGGCCTGGTTGTTTTGCTTACTGAGTTTCCTGGCAGCCATAGTGTGCTGGTAGGGGCCTGCCTTCTCTGTTAGTGAGAGTAACAGGGCTGCCTGACCTTCTTTAGCAAGAGTGATTAGTTGAAAGTGGAGGGGCTAGCAGGACTGGGAGTAATCTGAGCTTCTCGATTCTTCCATCTTTTCTGGTATTGAAGCCCTGTGTTTGCAAGGGTCTGTGGTTGTTTTCGCCAGGCTGAGGAGTGGTGATTCATCACTGTGATGTAGCAGAAATTCCCTGAGGCTCTAAGAGCAGAATAAGTGTTTCTTTTACATTTATTTCATGGAATTGCACTTCCTAACGTTTATAGTTGTGCTATATAGCTAATCTACTACAGTTTGAACCGTTATAAAGCTTGTTTTACTGTTTTACTGAATTCTTGTACTGTTTTATACTGTTTTAACTGTATTTTCATTACCAAATAGTGTTTCATTACTGTAACTGCATTTTACTGAATAGCTTAACTGTAAACTGCTTTTTTTCATACTGAGAGTTGTCTTTTCTGTTTATGAGTGCTCTATCTGTGCTTTTCTGTGCATTTTCTGGCAGCCATCTTGTGCTGGTAGAGGCCTGCCTTCTCTGTTAGTGAGAGTAACAGGGTTGCCTGACCTACTCTAGCATGAGTGATTGGTTGAAAGTGCAGGGGCTAGCAGGATTGGGTGGTAATTTGAGCCTCTAGATTCTTCCATTTCTTCTGGTATTTAAACCCTGTGTTTGCACATTGCGCACCACTGCTGCTCTGATTTAACCCATTGCAAGGTATTCCAGCTTCAAATTTTCCCTTACTAGCACTCACTCGATCCTGAAGTAGTGAAGCTTCTTTACAGCCTCTGTACAAACACAAGCTACCAGTACCCATCTCAGATCTTTCCACCTTCTCCCCCTTAGCACATCCCCCTCACCGATTCTGACAAATATGGACAGTTTCCTATAGTTTCTCCTGCCAGTCTGGTTGATATGGGCATCCTGAGTGAGTGTAGCAACTGTCTCATGCACACAGACAGCCCTCTCTTACTACCACTTAGAAAAACAATTTGTGAGAGATGCAATTACATTAAAAACCTGGAGTCTATGCTCTCTCCCTCATAAGCCAGTATACCTGACACTGTAAAGATTGTCTGCACAAACACCACACCTCAAACATCACCCACACCAACACAACACACACCCACATATGCAGAGGTTCTTATCAGAAACATACCTAAACAAAAGAGACCTCCGAGACAAAAACACATGCAAACTCCACAGCATACCATACAACACACCATACATAGTCCACATGCCTGCTTCACCAAAAACCCAATATATTAATCATAGGAGACTCCATTGTGAGACAGATGGATGTGCCCCTCACCAGGCTGGATAAGGAGAAAGTCACGGTAAGTTGTTTGCCAGTTGCTAGAATCTGCCACATCACCCACGCACTCAAGTCCCTCAACAAGTACTGCTATGACTCTGTCATAGTACATGTTGGTGGGTATGACTTGAGACATACCTCTCTGGACTATATGAAGAGAGACATAATCGAGCTCACTGAATATGTGTTCCAGGCAGGTATGTCACTGTTCACAAACAGCATTCTACCATCACCCAGAATGATGCCTCAATACAAACAAAAATGATTAATTTTACCAATTGGCTTAGTTTCTGGTGTCATTCTAAGGGGATCCAGTACCTGTTGGCCTGGGAAGACATGACTGACAGCCACAATGCAATACTTTGCCAGAAATGGCCTGGATCTGTCTCCCTTGAGCTTCAGGCTCCTGGCAAAGGATCTTGCCTCCTCCATAGTGTCTTTTTAGGCAATGTCTTGAGGTCAAAACTACCAACATGAGAGTCTCATCTAACAGCAATTTAAAGGTCATGCTGCTGAACTCTAGCAGACTCAACATGAAACTGCACTCATTGCAAGTATTCTTAACCCTGGAAGATGCTGACATTTTTGCAGTCACAGAAACCTGGTTCAAAGCTGCTGAGAGCACCCCAGCCTTACCTGGTTACTCATCCTATCCTACATATAGACTGCAAACCGAGGGCAGCAAAGCCAAAGGAGGTGGTGTTTCAATATATATTAAAGATGTACAGACCTCCAGACTGGTCAAAGAGCATGATGCACAGGAGATGCTCCAGGTGCAGTTAACAGTTGACAAGACCCCTGTTTAAATCATAGTTAGCTACAGGCCCTGAACTTTGACTCAGGATGCCCATGCCACCTATCTGGACCTCCTCAGATCTATTAAGATTCTATCCTACACCCTGATCCAGGGTGATTTTAACTATCCAACCATTGATTGGAAGAACTACTTAAGCCAGAACACAAATGCTCAAAGATTCCTTAACTTTGTCAATGCCAATGCCTTGAACAAGCTGGTTGACATGCCCACAGGAGGTGACAACATCTTGGACTTGGTACTAACCAACATAGGAAACCACTGCAGCATCCCTGCAGTATTATTGATCCAACCAGAAAGTGATCATCTTCAAAGTCACCATCTCCCCTTACCACCCCCCCAACTAGGGTTAAACAAAAAAACTTCTCCAAAGCTGATTACAACCTCCTGAGAGAAGGTCTAAACAGCTTCACAGCCCTCTCACCAAGAGAAGGAACTGGCACTAATGTACAAACCTACATCTAAGTACTCTACGGCCATTTGTATAAATGCATGGATTCAGCAATACCTGACAGGACAGAATCCTCCTCCTCAAGGAAGAGTAAACCTGTCTGGTGGACATCAGTTAGAAATCAACTCCACAACAAAAGGAAAAAAATTGCTGTCCAGGACCAAGAAGGAACAGGTGCCAAATTGGAAGCAATCTCTCCTTGGCCTAAACAGGCAAATAAGGGTATTAGTGAAGTCCTCCAAAGCTAACTTCGAGTCCAGATTGGCCACATCTACTAAAGACAATCATAAGGCCTTCTTCACATATGTCCACAATCTAAGGGGAAACACCCAAGTCTTCTCAAAACTGATGGTCAAGGACACCATGTACACAAATGCTGTGGATATAGCCAACCTGCTGGCAGACAGGTTCAGTCAAAACTTCACCCTTTTGCCCCTCCATCAGTAATCCAGAATATCCCCAGCACCCACCCCCCACCGCTTATCTCTAGGGAACAAGTCATTACCACCCTCTCTAAGGCTAAAAACACAGCTTCCATGGGACCTTATAACATCCCAGGCTGCATCCTGCATCAACTCAGGCAGGGGCTTGCAGCACCACTAGGCACCCTATTCAACCTAAGCCTGAGTATCAGTTTTCTCCCAGCTGTGTGGAGGATGGACACTGTCATCCCCTCTGCACAAAAGTGGAGTGTCCAGCAATCCAGGCAATTATAGACCCATCAGCCTAACCAACCATTATTTGCAAGACCGTGGAATGCATTATCATGGACCACATTAACAAGGACATTGGCAACCTCCAAAAGCTTGATTCCACACAGTTTGGTTTTGTCAAAGGGAGTTCATGCCTGTTAAATTTGGTAGACTTCTTTGAGTCAGTCACCAAAGCCATGGAAGAGGGGAAGACAGTGCACACCACCTACCTTGCCCTGGCCAAAGCCTTTGACACAATTCCCCACTTAGGCATAATAGATGAACTATCCCAGCCTGGCATAAATCCATATGTGACCATATGGGTAGCTAACTGGCTCAGTGATAGAACTCACACAGTCAAAATAGGGGAACTATCTCTCAAGTAATAGACCCGTAATAAACGGCGTACCCCAGGGATCAGTCTTGGGGTCCCTGCTGTTTGGGATATACTTCTGCCAGGTACAAGCCAAAACCAGAGGTCTATGGCTGACTAGAGTTGCAGATTATTGCAAGCTGGGTGTTGTCATCAACTCCCCTAGTGATGTATACATAGTACAGGAGGGTCTCACCTAGGCTAATAGCAGAAACATGGCCTCAAACTAAATGCCAAAAATGCATCATCATCCCCCTTGGGGAAAGTGACATCTCCACAAATTATCACATTAATAAGAATGTCCTAAGCACGCAAGCAGTTGTGAGGGACTTGAGCACCCAGTTTGACAGCAGTCTAACTTTTTACCACCATGTTGCCTCCATTGTACAGAGAGCTTTTTACATGGCTCACCTCATTAGTAAGGATATTTCTTCCAGGAACAAGGAAGTCATAACTTCCCTATATTCCTCCCTTTTCAGGCACATCATTGAGTATAATGCCCCTTTCGTCATGTACCTCACAAAGCACAAGCAGCAGCTGGAGAGACCACAGAGGCTCCTGGCCAGGTGAATCCAGGGCTTCAAAAATCTATCCTACATGGACAGACTAAAAGCTCTGTCCCACTACTCCATCTCATACAGACTCCTCAGAGGTGATCTATGTCTGGCATAGAGAGCAATCTCTCACCCCACCTTAATGAAATTGTTGCATATTCACAAGCCTCTTTAAGTGGAACCTGGATGACTGGATGGGAAATAGAAAATACACCCCTGAGATTCCACCTGTGTCCCTGGTGGACAGGGGCATCACTTGCTGACTTGTGGGAACATGGGCTAATTTATTGGCTAGGCTTATAAGGGGCTCTCGGTCAGTAGCCTGGTAACTTACTATGATCCTATAAGCCTGTAAACAACCTCATGTTGATCAGGATCGAATGCAAGAATGGTTAAGGAGAGGTGAATTTAAACCAAAAGACAAAAGGTTAATATTGGTGGCTCAAGATAGTGAACTACATAACCGCTGGTTTACAAAGTCCATTGAACATGTGGGAGAAACAGACAAATGTAGGTTTTGTAAAACAGATTTGGAAACAGTCTCACATCTTGTTGCTGGTTGTGATATACTAATGGCAGAAGGACTGCACACTGAAAGGCATAGTGAAGTGACAAGACTGCTGCACTGGAGATTGTGCAAACATTATAATATTGAGGTAGTTGTAAAATACTGGAAACATGAGCCACAAAGCATCATAGAAAATTATGGTTTATATCACATGGGATCATCCATTATCAACAGTTCAAAAAACAGATGTGAGAAAACCAGATATAGTAGTCCATGAAAAGAAGACAAAAGTAGCATTGATCATTGAAATTGCTACAGCCACTGACTACAGTGTCTTAGATACAGAGAGATACAAAGTCATAAAATATCAGGATTTGGAGGCAGAAGTGAGGGCAAGAAAGATACTCAGACACTTCCAGTAGTAGTAGTAGTAGTAGGAGCAAAAGGTCTTATAAAAAAGAATTTGCATTCATACTTAGATATGTTACTGATACATGTAACCCCATATGAACTGCAGAAGGAGTCAGTACTGGGCACATTGCAGGTGTTGTGAAGAGCACTTCTGACTAACATCAAAGGTTGAAACAATATTAATTTCACAAACTTTAATCATACTTTAACTTAGGAATGGGGTCCATTACCGTCATGGTATTAGAAACCCAAAAGACTTAGAGAATTTAACAAAAGAGAAAGAACATACTGTGTATGCATTTTCCATGTCCCATTATATGTTAATGGAGTGATTTAATACCTTAGTGTAAAACTCTGGGAAGAAAGATGATGGGTCATCCTCATCACCTCTTACTGGCCAAGAAGGTGGTTACAGGTAAGTATGCCCTGATAATACCCTTCCATACCAATCCAACAAAGATTTCATGCAGATAAAGTGACAGCTGGCTGCTCCTGGCTGGGCCAACAAAGACTCCATATGGATGTGGTGACAGCTGACTGCTTCTGGCTGGTTCTTGTGGTAGATCACCATCATTTTATTTCACCAGACCTACCATCTAGGGTGTCAGAAGCAGGCAGGAAATCTTCTAACCACTTGATATACTGTGCTAAGCTGAACAGTATGTCTAAATGGGTGGACAGGTTCCATAGGTGCACCCACTTGCTAACATGCAGGTGCAGACCTTCTTCATGTATATGTGTGATTTAAGGCACAGTTACTCCATTATCAGGGTGTACATATCGGCTATTATTACTCAACAGAACATTGGGGAGAGCAGGACTATGGCCCAGAGTTAGGTGGTAAAACAGTTTCTTAAGGGGATTCTGTATCTCTAATCTCCTTCTTACCTGTCCTTCATTAATGACAGGCTTTGGTTTGGTGGTGATAAAATTAATCACTCGGAAAACACTTTCCTGGGGGGCCATATACCTACAGGATCTTGGGATTACAGGTCCTTATCTGGAATGATCTGAGTGTGGTCTTTCACAAGGGTCTAGTGTTTCTTATGGAAAACCTATACTTTATTTTGTAAAAGTGGTGTCATAACTGTACTTAAATAAATAATTTCCTTCTGTTTTTTTTTCCAATGAAGACTGGATCCTTCACACCTTGAGCATGCACTGCCAGCTCAGGTTCTACCTGATTGAATGTATAACTGCTTATCTTTTTGCTTTGCCAAGGGAAGGACTGTCATTTGCCAATGGGAAAAAAAACTTTTAAGTGGATAATCACACTTGTATCATAGTTTGATTATGAGTTTGAAACTTCCTGATGGAAAATGTTGCCTTTAATGGCTACTCCACCAGGTCCATCACTGCTTCAACCATTTGCTTCAGGAGTTGTGATGAAAATACTTGATTGTTATTCAACAGCTTATTGCTTAGACCATCATGACAGGAACCAGACTTCCTTTGATACATTGCTGATTTAAAGTTCAGCCTTCTAGGCCGTTCCACTTGGCATTGTTCTGCCCTTCCTACTTTAGAATTCATCTTTATATGGCTTTTCCAATTGTCTCTGTTCTTGCTACTTCAGGATTCAGCCCTCACTTGACTGCCCTTAATCTACTTCTGCCCTGAGGTATTTTATTGCATGTGATACATCCCATTGACAAACACACTGTGGAGTGACCTTGTGTTAGATATTATGGATATGTGCTTATTATGTCTGTTGATGTAATCTGCAGTGGTGGTGCTGTGGTAGCATTGTCGCCTCACAGTTAGACGTTGCCCATTCGATTCTCAGTTAGAGCGTCTTCTGTGTGGCGACATGTGTGAACGGGCATTCCTTCGTTGAAGGTTGTGCGTAGGCCCGGCAAGTCAGCATGTAAAACTCTACTGCCAATCATTAGCGGACCGGAGTTCCGCTGTGGCGACCCTAACCGGGAAAAGCCAAAAGACACAAACAAACAAACATGTCTGTTGATGTAAGAAGCAACCCTCTTTGGTGTGTGACAAATATCCTCTCACTGAGACTTCAGGTATTTCACGCTGAACTTGAGCAATTGTCATAGGATGCAGCTCTCCTCATTTAAAATAGAGATTTTGAGTTTAGATGGTAAAGTTTGTGCAGCCTGATGTTGTTTTATTAAATACTAGCTTAAATCTTTTGCATGACCCATACAAATAGTGAAGTCCCAGAAATGCGATGAGTGCAATTTTCTACATTATCACCATTAGTAATGAGCCACGTGGGACTGCGGTGGTGGTGCTGCGGTAGTGTTGTCGCCTCACAGTTAGACGTTGCCCGTTCGATTCTCAGTTAGAGCGTCTTCTGTGTGGCGACATGCGTGAACGGGCATTCCTTCATTGAAGGTTGTGCGTTAGGCCCGGCTAGCCAGCATGTAAAACTCTACTGCCAGTCATTAGCGGACCGGAGTTCCACTGTGGCGACCCCTAACCTGGAAAAGCCGAAAGACACAAACAAAGTAATGAGCCACGTGGCAGGCTCAGTGGAAGACTACCAGAAGATGTGTCACAAAAGGCTTTCCTTGATATAATTCTGGTCAAAGCTAGGAAAGTATATTAGAAAGTTAGGGGTAAAAACGGAGGAATCTGATCAAGTTTTCACTGGGTATTTGTGTATGTACAGTAGGCACACTAAAGAGATTTAATTAGGAGCATTCTTTTTCACTTAGAGTGGTACATAGTGAAGCAGTGTAGTATGAGTAAACTGTGGAATCCAGGTCAGGTAATAAGTTTGCTGATCACAGAGTTATAATTATTCTGGTATTACTGGGCAGAGAATGAATCAGTTTGTGCCAGCTAGAAAAACATGCAGAATGTCAACGTTTGTCACTACTCTGCCACAGTTACATTTCTATGACTAGAAAGTGCAATGAAAAATGTCACAGCTCCAGTCCCTCTACCCCACCTGTATGCCAAAATGTGGCTTGTAAACTGAAGCATGTTGATCAATCCAATCCACTTTGAATAATAGTCAATTTAAGGAAAAAAATTATATTGAAGTAACGTTTGCTGAACCTCGGAGGTAATTATTTTTTGTGGGGAGGGAAGCCTCCCCTGCACTCTGCATGAGGGGCAACCCCACACCCATTTGAGCTTATATATATATATATATATATATATATATATATATATATATATAAGTGTGTGTGTGTGTGTGTATACCTACTGGAGGTTGCACATCAGTGGAGAAAAGGGAAAACTTTGCACATGCAGTTTGGGAATATTCTTTTCATCATGCTGGCTTCTCAGAGAAATATCCTTTCCCATAGGTTATGCTTTAATATGAATTGTACAAAGCACTGCTACTTTTCCTGTCTGTTGAGCAAAATGGTGGCACCTTTTCAGCATCAAGTTCCTTGCCGTTTCTGCTGTGCAGGAGTGCTACTGTCACTGTCTACTGTGTACTTAGTTTAATTTGCATTAACACAGTAATTCAAGCATATTGGTTTAGGACTTGCCAACACACTGTCATTCTATAATACTAATGATGTAACTCTCATTTTTAGTTCAACAATACAGTGTAAGTGCTACTTTATTAAAGTGCAATGTAAATGTCACATCTCCTTTTGGGAACAGCATATCAAGTACTTCGGTATAGGGCAAATCATATCACAGTATTATTATGCTGCTAAAAGTGAATATTCAGTCTTTTTTAATTTAACAGTAGTGTCAAATGTTTTCCGTAGATGTTTTAAAATGATGTATTTTGCCTTTTTTTGCTTTTGTTTTTATGGTAAGATACAGGGCAAAATGTTACAGCACCACTCAAAAAAAATCAATTTCCTTGCATGATATGCTTTAATAAGTTGCCTGCAAGCATCACAGCATAGCTCTGCATTAGCACAATAAGTTTAGTACAGTCTCTACACATGTTGTTTTAGGGCTTGTCACAACATGATCATACTATGTTGTTAAAAACGTGTGTCATTTTTTAATTTTAGTTCACTACTTAAGCATCATTCTGTTGCTATAAAGCGTAACACACAAACATGTCACAGCTCCAGTTACAACCCCCATCCAATGTGCATGTCATAATAGGGCTTGTTACTTATTATAATACTGTCGCTAACAGTTTCTGTACAGCATCTCATTACCTTATGCACTATGCTAACAATGTGTGTCTTCTCTCTTTTAATAAAACAGTATAGAGACAAATTGCTGTGCCTTGCAGACATTTCGAAATGTTGCCTTTTTACATTTTCATCATGATAATGCATAAAGGAAAATATCACCACTCCACTTGGAAAAGAAAGTTTTCCAGTATGGTAGACTTTAGTATACACTGCACAAAGTGCTGGTGCTTTTACTGTCTACTGAAATAAATCACTACTGAATATCAGCACGTTCCTTGCAGTCACTGCAGGTCAGTGTTACTGGTTCTTTCTACCGTGGAAAGGGAATAATGTAGATAAACATTACCCCTTAGCTATTTATTACCACATTACATTTAGTACACTCTCTACATGTTGTTTTAGAGCTTGTCCTCACTTTATCATGCTACATTACTAATGATGCCTGCTCTGAGTTTAGTTCAACAGTGCAGTGTCTGTATTATGTCTGTTAAAGTGTAATGTAAAGTATCACAACTCCAGTCAGGTCGCCCACCATCAGGTATAGCATACAGAGTAAAATATCAGAGCTACACGTACATCCATGAATGGTGTGCTGTAATGGGTATTGCCCAAGCATTGCTACTTCTGTATGTTGAGCAAAATGGTACCATGAAATAACACCATGCTCCTTACAATCTCTATTGTATAATGGAATGAGTATTATTGTCACTGTCTAATGTGCAAATGGAATAGGACAGATAAACATTAAATGCCGCAGCTCTGGTATCTCAGATCCCCCTCATCCATTGTGCTAAATTCCTAAAAAACATCCGGATTCCAGAATAATTCATGTTCAGGATACCATGCTACTCAGAGATTTCTAGGATAACATAAACAAAGATGTAGCTAAATGAAGGCCTCCTCAGTTCTTCCTTCAGTATGTGCAGATTAGGAATCACTTGATTCCATGATGTTTTCCCCCTCACTTCCCTGAATGGTAGAGTAAGTATATACAAACTGGCACTGTATGTCAGTTTATATGTTACATCAAAAATATGCCCATTGGATGCAGTGGGGAATCCTACAGCAACACGGTCATTGCTGAGGATCCATCCCCCTGTATATTAGCAGTGAAAATACAAACATGATGTGAGGGATGTCCAGATGTGTGTAGTACTAATTCTGACTTACAGGGGGAGCATACTGCAATGCTGACATTACAAGTGAATTCCTGGCCAGTAAGTGTGTGGTTTAGGTGCCACCCATTGTCATCGTTTTCACACAAATGGGACAAATGCACATGCCAGTTTTTGCTTTAAATGGTGTGCAGCATACATGCACAGTTGCACTGCATGCCACCGGTTATATATCTGTAAAGCTATTATATGCATGACAAAGATTTCCCTGTAGCACTAATGCTAATACAGAAGTGGGGTTTATGACCACAACAGTAATGCTGACATAGAGATGGTCCTGTGGAGACAGCCATCTTAACTACTTCAGTGGCTATATATAAGACTTAGCAGGCTTCATGATATGCCAGGAGTAGATCATGGGATTCAGTAACACAGAATGTTTCTGAATCACATTACTCATACATGGCATATGGTAACATACTGGGAGCAGTGGTTCATGCTTAGTTACCAGTGCTACATGAACATATTCTCTCCCCTGGATTGATGTCTAGGTTGAAACAAAGTTGTAGGTTCAAAGCAGTGTTACATATCACAACAAAGGCCCTACAATACATCACCAACACTACCCTAAACCTTTTGGAGTCTGGCCTGGTGTGTATTATGTCTGATATTTTTTTAGCCACTGCAAAATACAAAACAGAATTTAATAGCTCCAGTGGAAAAAGTGCAATGTAAAATAATGTTTTCTAGAATTATTTTAAAACAGTATGTGATGACCCACAAATGAACCAGTAATCAAGGAGCATCAGTCCTCACCAATGGCACCAGTAGGGGGACATTCAATGGGAGAATGACAAGTACATACAGTATTTCCAGATGCAGCTCTCTGTATCAAGTGCAAATTCCCTTAAGAGCTCACAGAGACCACAGTCAGTCTGGGTCTGATTTCTCCCTCTTTCTCCAGCTCCCCCGATAAGACTTCCCACTAGCATAGCTACAGAGTTAAGTCCTTAGCCAGGGTTCCAAACCAAGTCCTCCAGCACTAACTCTGTCCAACCAGTGCTTCGTGTTCCTGCCCAAGTAGCTGACACAAAGACTCCTGGAGATTTTTTTACACACCACACACACACACACACACACACACACACACACACACACACACACACACACACACACACACACATGCACACACACACACACACACATGCGCGCGTGTGCACGCACACACACATACATACCTGGAAAAGTCTGGCAAAAGTTTATTAGCTATGCCTCCTTCTGCCAAGATTATAGGGTAGTCACCACTGCCACCAGAACCTCTTATCAGCTACTTTAAGGCCCTTAACAAAGGGTGCCCAATCTTACTGTGTAATATTAATATTAATACAAATGGTAGTTTGACCAAGAGCAAAGCTATTAGGAATAGCCCACACAGTGTCATCAAATAAATATTCAAGTACTTGCAAAACTTAAAATATCTCTACACAGATCAGCCACAATGAAAGGTTTAAATATATTTAATAATAAATAATAAAGGAACGAGACAATACTAAATACATATTCACATCTGAATTAAGCTTTACTTTATTGCTGACTGTATCTAAGAGAGTTATACTGTTCCCTCGAAACTTACTTCATTAGAGCAAGGCAGATGTGTTGAATGGATCTTCTAGTTGTTGTCAGGTCCAAGACATAATGCAGAATGCTCTGTCTCACTAAGAGACTTCCCAAATTAATATCTAAAATATTACTACTTGGATAGCTTGCAGAATGACACATTTTCTCGTCATCTAACCTCTAGTTCCTAAGCCAAAACCACCACTGCTAGAAGCTGGCAACAATTAGCATCTACCTGTAAAAATATACAGACAAAGGCTTTTTCCTCAGATCTTTGGCAGATACTGGAAGTCATAAAACAATTGCATTCCTTCATGCTTCAAAAGTAGCCATTAGTTCACTCCAAGGACAATACAGAAATCTTCCTAGTAAAGACCTTGTGTCTCTAGTTGCATTGAAAACTTGAGAGATAGCCTCTTTATTGCATCCTATAAAGTAATTTAATTTCAGCTATTTTTCTAAAGTTTGCTGGACTGAAGTTAACCCTCCAGTTTCCTCTGATAACACATACATTTGAACAGTTACAATAGTGCATGTATATTTCTGTTCTCTTGCAGTAGGGCACACTGTGGATACATTTTAAGCAGAAGCACTTCAAAAAATACCTTTTCAACACAAACATCTGTATAGAGCAGTTTGATATACACATGACATGCAGTTCTAATACATTTGTAACTCAAGCATCTTATATAAATCATTTCGATATTCACCAATTACATAGAATTATTTACACAATTCCAGCTAGCTGTGCTGGTAGTACCTCCTTTCATCGCACAGTATATGTTACTTTTTTCTCTTACTATAAAGTGTATAGCAAAATGTCACAACTCCAGTCAGGAGCCCTATTCAGGCATCAGAGAATAGGCCTTGTCGATAGCATAATAGCATTATGCTGCTTACAGTGTATGTCCCATTTTTTTCTAATTCAAAACGTCAGTGTCAAAAGCTGTTTCCTGATGATATTTTAAAATGTATCTTGTTTTATATCACAACTACAGTCATAGCAGTGCAGGTATTTAAGAATAATGCCGTGGTGGTACAGCGGTTGCGTTGTTGCCTCACAGCAAGAAGTTCTCCCGTTCGATTCTCAGCTAGTGTGTGGGAAGTGCCTTCTGTGTTGAGTCTGCATTTCCTCCCTGCGGTCGAGTGGCCTCCGAAAGACATGCGTGAATGGGCGTGCCTTCGCTGAAGGTTGGGCATCGGGCTGGCAACTCGGCGCCATAAAAATTGACTGCCAATCATTAGCGGACCGGAGTTCCGCTGTGGCGACCCCTAACCGGGAAAAGCCAAAAAGACAAACAACAAACAACAACAAGATCACAGAAGAATAGCACTGTGTGGTTAACAAGGTTTGTTATGTCTGATAAAAAGCAAAGCAGAATGCCAGGGCTCATGTCATCATGGTAATATGCAAAACAAAATGTTACAGCTCCAGCATCATAGAATAGTTTTAGTTACACACAGTAATGCTATGCTGTTAAAAATATGTGTTCCAGCTATTTTTTCATAGTCATTGTAAAATGCAGTGTCACATCTCCAGCTGAAATGACAAATGTTGTTTTCCTGAATTATTTAAAACACTGCTTATTACTCCTGTCTATGGTCCTACTGAAGGCAAACTCATCAAACTCCCATTTTGTTCAGTTTATCCCTTAACCAAAAATAGTGCTAACCTGGTGGTAGGTTATATTAGTTGGGGGAGGGCAGAGGTTTTCACATCGACAACACTGTATTAGTGGTATGCAAAAATCCCAGGAAGAGTCATTTCTGTAGGGATCTTTAGGGGAAAGAAACTTGATGAAATGAATTCTAAGGGAATTTGCCCTTGACATTAAAGACCAAATATGTTACTATAAGGTAGAATATAAAATGTCACAGCTCTTCTCAAAAATCCAGCCCCTACCATTCATGCCAGAACAGGTTTTGCAACTGCACAATACTACTTCCACTATGTTGTTGCCTATGTGCATACCTCTCAACTGTCCAGATTGTGCCTCAGATTTTTGGCCTGTTCCTCATAAAATTTGTGTTTTTTCTGGATTTTTCTGTGAAATCAGTGAGGTTTGACTTCACTAAATAATGACAGGCATTTGTGTTTCAGACTTTATATCCCTAAGAAAATATATGGTAACATAAGACCTTTTATTCTAGCAACTTTCTAAGTTTATAAGAGTAATTTTTAAAAAGTATCCCTATTTTTGGGCTTTGCCCCATCATTATTTTAGGCTTTGTTCAGATTTTTTGTGCTGTGAGGTTGAGACCTATGCCTATGTGTGTACCTCATTTTTTTAAATTTCCCAAGGATATTGCTAAATACTGATCTCAGATATTTTAAAATGATATATTCATTGCTTTATGTCCAGAGATCCACTCTAGTAGCGCTTTGTTGCTGACAATATGTGTAGCTTTTTTTTACTTAACATTGCATTTTCAGTGATTCTCACACAGATTTTAAAATGATCTGTTTGTTTACCATTGTGATAACATGAAAAAAAAGTCACAGGTCAGGTAAATCACAGTAGCACTTAATTTATTCTTCCTTTATAATATTTTGAACTTCATTGTAATACATCCCTCAAACCATGCTCATCTATTATTTCTAATGCTGAGTTATTAATTCCTAGCAAATGAATGTTTGGCTTTTAGAAATGTTTGCTATTAATGACATAAGTGTCATATATACTTGGTGAACCTGATATTCCTTAAATATGTTTAATGTGAGGCATATTCCTTCCCTCCCAATGGTAAATGTTTGCTATATTTCTGTATCTTTGTTATTAATTTAACGTAATTTACTGATATTGCAGGTGCTCATGAACAAATAATAATACAAATAATATTAATAATTATAATAATGTTTACATGTTGAACCAAAAAAGAAGCCCCTCATAGTATTCTACTCATACCTCTAAATCCATTCTGAGAACATCTCTCTGTAAGCCTTCTCACTATTACTTAGCATGTGGAAGCAAACGGGTACATCTAATTTTGTGCAGGTATGTTCTGTCTCCTTGAAAATTGACTAAAAAGGAAGGTAAAAGTTATAGTGCACTTCTAACTGCATTCTCTGTTTAAGTGCATTTTAAGGGAGTGCTCAGTCAGGGTAATAAGTCTAGGAATTTTGGAAATTCTTCTTGGAGTCCTACTTTCCTTGTTCTAGTTATGGGATCTTATATTTTAGTTAAGGTATGTTAATATGATACAACCATGTTGAGAATTTATAATAGAAATACTGAAAGCCGCCAGTGTTTTAGCCTTAGGATTCATTTAGAAAGTACTTCATTTTAACTAGACAATACCTGCATATTTTCTCCAAACATAAAATATATTCAAATCATAACAATTTTTGACTATGAGAGCTGCCCTGTTTTAGATTAGAATTAAAAAAGTAAATAATTTTATGGACCAAAGGGCAATTGGGTTCATAGGTCACCTCAAGCTAATAGACCAATTAAACCATTTGAAGCCTAAGCACTTCAGTTTCATTAGTGTACCCATCACTTGCTCCCCCTGTCCATAACGGATGGGGTTTAGGCCAGGTATAAATGTGCAATCTTTCATCCATTCCTATAAGTTAGATTTGAAGATACATGGATAATGATTTAGTTTACCAAAAACAGATGTTTATTCCACATGTAGGCAATTTCTTGGAAGAGATATCTTTGATCTTAGGTCAACAAGTCTTATTTATCCTGCAATCTAAATTTAAGTTACTTAGTAGATCATGAAGGATTGGATCATGTATAGCTTTGCACGCCAGATATAGATCATCTTGTAGCAGTCTGGAAGAGTCACAAAAGAAAGAAAGGGCTTTAGGTGCTCTGTGTAACTAACGGTCCTAATGCCAGACATTTTTTTGGTGAAAAAACATTGTAGATACTCAGAACAGGATAGGTGCTTAGACAGGTACATGCTAAAGTGTGTATTGTAGTCTAGCATGGACCTGACAATGAATAAATAGAGGGAGACAGTTGGCATCTTTGTACCAAGTGAATAAACCCTTCATAATCAGTTGTGTGAGCTAGACAAAGTGCCCAGGCTTGTAATGGCAGTGTCTGTTTTAAGTGTGTATCATTTATGTGGTAGGTGTGTGAGACTTTCTGCTTTCTAACTGTAAGATGCTACATTTTCTTTTGGCATTCAGCTTTAGACCATGATCCTGATAAATGACAATTCTGTCCATGTTAGGATTTCTTGGAGGATATGAGTATCTTTAGCAGAGCTGATGATTGCTCAAGCTTGCGATTATTCATGAACTTGTTCAGTCAAGGGCTTTGACATCAGAGAGGTAAACGCCAAATAGATGTGGTCCCCGACCAGAGTCCTGGAGTGTCATGAAAAGTCTCTTGGAAAATAGCATGACATCAGTTCTAACAGAGTAGCTGCTGTCAGTAAGCCAAATGGTAACTGAGTGGGTTAAGTAAGTATTTATATCGAATCTGACCAATTTGTCAAATGATACCAGAGTATGGCATAGTGTCACAGGCCTTACCTAGATCAAAGAAAACTGTGTGCATGGAGTTACCCACATCTAGTGCTTCTATGACACTTTTAAGGTAACCATTTGATTTTCTGAGATTTTTTTGTGTGATTCAATGACTAAAAATATGGTCTTTCATTAGACTGCCATTTATTTGAGCATGTACTCCCTTTTTTCAAAGGTATGGTGATCCCAGAGCTGGTGTATGTAAGTTCAGAGGTGTGGGCAGCTTGATCCCTTGCAAAAAAAAAAAAAAACACCTTTAAAGGAGAACAGTGATGTTTGATTTTGTTCTCATTTATTTTCACAGTTATTTTGATACAATTCTGGGGACTGGACTTAACAAGTCTTGGGGTTATAACAGGGAGGCCTCTTTCAAAGAAGTTAATTATGTTTAATAGGTATGATCTGAATTTTACAAAGCCAAATTAGTTTGGAGCTAGGGATTGTAGGTTTCCATGTCCCTGTTGGTGAAGTTTGTGATGACATGTTCAAGCCATACTTCCCAACTGTACAGATTTTTGCAGAATGTCTAGATTTTTACCTCAGATTTTTGGTCTGTTTCTCATAAAATTTGTGTTTTTCTGGCAAATCACCCAGAACTGAACTCATTAAATAAAGCCAGACATTTGAGTTTCAGACTCCATATCCTTCAGAAAATGTATGATAACAAAGCCTGTTATCCTGCCAACGTCTAAGAGCAATATTTAAAATCAGCCCCTATTTCTGAGCCTTTGTCCCCCCATTATTTTTGTCTTTGTACAGTTTTCTTCTAGTAAGAGGTTGAGAGGTATGGTTCCATCAACTTGCAAAATGATGCTAGTGAGGCTGATAGAGCTGTGGTTGCCAAGGTCTGTTGTGGAGCCTCCATTTTAGACAGGAACAACTACAGATATTCTGATCTTCTGGTACATTTTTAGTGATGACACGGTAGTTGAACAGTTTAAGGAGGTGGTCTGATAAAGAGTGTTTCATATCGATCAGGAAACAGCCCATCATGTTGTCTGGAGCCACAGAAGTGTTATTTTTGATTTTAGTGTCTGTTCTGAGGTGATTTACAGAGGGATGAGTGGTAGTGTTTAGGAGCAATATACTTTGTACAGGAAAACTTGAAGTTGGCTGGGGAGTGAAGCTTAAGCTGAATTTGTCTGCTAGGGTGTGTGCTATACCCTCACTATTTGAGAGTTGGGATTTGGCTGGGGAATGAAGCTTGAGCTGAATTTTTCTGCTTGGGTGTGAGCTGTGCCTTCAGTATCAGTATCTGAGTGTAATGCTATCGGTGACAATGCTGGTTATTATTTCTGAGCTTGTTGAAGTAATTAAACATAGAAATGTAGCTGGCTCAACCAGCACCCTGTGCCAGTACCACAAACTAGTACGCCGTCTCCAAAGCTTTACTAGTGAAGAGCAGAAAACAAAATGGACTTCTGCAAACCTGCCCATTGGCTGGCTTCCTGCAGATTGTACCCAATCAGCCACCCCCCCAGCTCTTTGACTGAAGAGCAAAAAAAAAAAAAAAAATAGAGAAAAATGTTCACTCCTTCTCCTTGCACAGCAACCAGGTGTCCAGATGCACAACATGCCCTTTCTCCCTCCTGCCCCAGCCAATCAGGTCCCATTTCTGCTCCAAGCCCAACTTTCCTTCTGCTCATTTCAGGAAAAAAAAATTATTTTAAACTGCAACAAGCAGTTACAACAGTTTATATCTTGCAGTAATTGTTAGGACACTCAGGTTTTAGTTAAAACCAATAAATATTTTCTCTTTTAAAATGTAGCAAGTCAGTTGCTAGAGTTTGGACCATATATGGAGCGTTACAGTGCTCAGGTTTGACTGCAAATGCAATAATGGCTTTTAAAAGCCAGTATGCATTAAAGAGTTATCAGGATCAGCCAATCACTCCTGCCCGCAGCACATTGCATCTGGGGAAGCTGTCCCCTTCTCCCAGCCCTAGATGCATTCTTGATTAAAGATGCCTTGAGATTATCTTTTGCTGACATAGCAATTTTTAGGTTATAATTTGGCTTGAAAGATTTGTAATTATTAATGTTTTTGAGGCTGATTTTAGCACTGTGAGATTTAGCCTACTGAGATTTTATTCTTTTCAGAAGGGGATCTGAACTTTTCCTTTTGTTGTAAAGTTTGTTTTGGTCCGAGTCCCACCAAGCAGTTAGTTTTGAAACTTGGCGTCATATTTTTGATGAACAGGAGTAGAAGCCTCTATTGAACAATAAGATGCCTTCCATTTTGCATTCTCGTGTGATAAACTGATATCTGTTTAAACCTGAAATGTTAAATAATTTTGTTTATGAGGATGAACCGTGAAATTGGGGCAAAATTACTTTAAGCACTAGACAGGTGTTACAAATTTCATTTTTGAAAGTACTTTTCCAACCTGAAGTATAGTTCTGTAGCAACTCTCATGAATGAACAACACCATAACTTAGAACCTAGTCTGTTTCTTTCTTGCTGCTAAACAAGACATCCCATATTATCTTTAAAGCAGTGAAACATTTGTCATTGACTAAAGCTTGTTACTTTTTTATAATGTAGTTTTTCCACAAGAAGAGCAGAAGCCGGAGTTTGCGGTCAACAACTTACTTGTTACTGAATTTGATGCTTTGCTTTTGACTTAGACTGTTCCTGCCCCACATGATCTGTGCAAGCTTCTGTAGTTAATTATAACTGCTGGTGTTAACTCTTCATATCAGCACCTCACAACACAGATATTAATACTGTTCACTGAATAGTTTTTCTGATTCTGGAAACCAAGTAACTTAGTTTCAGAAATTGGCATCTGCTGACATCTTCTGGTTTATTTTGACTACTACAGCTTTGTTCACCTAACACTTATTTTTTGGGGTTTTCAATAAATTTTCTAAACTTCCTGGAGCATTTGAGAATCCATATTACAAAACAACAGTCTCACATATGCACAGAATGCCATCTGTTTAGGCACTGTTAGAATAATACAACTGAAAGGGTAACATTAGCTCTCATTTGGGACTCAAAAACTAGAGATCCTGTCATCCGGTAGAGACACACTGAGTTCCAGATTAGAATTTACCAGACTAGATTTCCCAGCAGACAGACTCTGCTTAAAAAAGGCACCATGGAGCAGTAAGGACTTTAGTCAGAATCTGAAAGCCTTGTTAAGAGAGATGTAGGCCACTACTGGTGAAGCAGAATGTCTTGCCTGCAGTCTTATACTAAACTGACAATTATTACAGTCAATTTTCCTGTCTTTAAATCTTGGCATCATTCTAGGTAATGGAAAATACCACTCTAGACGAGTGCCTTTCCCGCCTTGGACATATGCAGAGCATGCTCATTGATTCCATTCTGCATGTCTTGCTGGGTAGAGCACTTAAAAGTCATTTGCCCCACATGGGCCTTTACCCTCATATTTAAGAGGATGTTGGAATCTATCACCCTCCCCCCTGCTATATCCCACTTGCAGGCTCCCAAAATACAGCTCTCACCTTGTTCTTATCCTGCCATGTGAGTGGCATGTCCATGTGACTGACAATGGAGTCAGCCATTCTTAAAGCATTATCATGGGTGGATGTAACCTCAGAGGGTCTTAAGGGCTTGGGGTCTGCATGCTTATGAGTCTTACAGGCATATGCACTGGCTGTGAGTGTGCAGGGAGAAGATAGATGTGTTGCTGAGTGAATAACTGGTTGATGTTTCTCAGTTCTCAGCCTTGAAGACTTTGGCAGTGTTCTTTTAACACCCTCAGCATAAGTTATTTTGCTGGGGTACTCTGTGGTGAGGTGTATATGGTATTGTGCTTTCCAAATATATTCTGAGATGAGACAGGTGAGGTGTTAATCTCCAAGCTCAGTAAATACTTAACCTCTCACATACTAAAACATTATGAATTAGCAATAAAGAGTTTGCAGTAAGTCTGAAGTGATTGCTTCAATGCCGCAAAATACCTACTGCTTTCAGACTGGCTATAGAAGTGGCAAAAGCTGACTGAAGTTAAGTAATGGTAGTGCTGATGAAGGGTGAGTTGGTATAAGAGACAAGGGATAATGGATGGTGGGGGTGAGGGGGAAGAAGAAGATGAAGAAGAAATACTGACAAATAGCAAGAAGAAACAAACTCACAAGAGTTAGCATAATTCAAATTGTTAAATGCATGGTTAATAATGCAAAAATTCAAATAATGTTTTGTCACTAAACACACATTTGAAATGTCGGGACCTGCTAGAGTGAATCCCGAAATATGAAGAGTGAGTGGCCAAAAGAACAGACTTACATATACTAAGTCTAAGATGTCATTTATTGGAATATTTCCTTTTGTCTGAGGTATGGCAATCTCAGAGTTGGTATAAGTCTGGGTGGTGGGGTGGGGTGGGTGCCTCCCACCATGGGGGGGGGGGTGCAGGGTGGGCTTTCCCTCAAAGCAAAAATAAGTTTTAAGGAGGAGAGCAATTTTCAAGATCTGCTCTTCCCCTGTGTTTTTTTTCCTGGCTTGTCAGCTCTCGGCATTTTGAGTGCTGACATTTCAATAAGGAGCCCATAACAATGCACACATTATATACATGGAACATGAGAATGACATACAATAGCAGTGAAGAAGTCAAGTACATCAAGACAATAATGATTCATTTTAGCATTAAGAACATTAAATGACAGGGAACAAGGATGCTATCCTACTTTGCTACAATCTGTACATGTTATGTTTTGAAAGTAAAGGCTCCCTGCACTCCATATCAATTTTGAATGACCTGATCTCGGAATGTAGAACAATTTTTGGTTTCCACAGACCTTAGCTTCGACTGGTCTGTGTTATATTAATAATGCAGTTAATATAAAGTATTTAAAATTCATCCAGTCTACATTACGTAAGGGCAGAACAGTGATATAGAGGTAATAAGAGTTTTGCTTCAAACTAAATGTTGAGCCTGGTAGTTACATTTTCTAGATAAGATTGTCAACACTACAGTACAATACACTAGCTTTGGTTGTAGAAAGGCATGTGCTAATACTATTCTGGCATCTGGTGTCATGTACCCAGTTTACTATCAGTGCCTTTAATAATGGCATCATGTCCTTTGCAGGCTAGAACCTTGACACGAGCAACTCCTACATACTTCCAGCTATCAATCTGTTGGCTGGTACAGAATTTCCCATGAAAGGAGAGTCATGAGGTTAGGAGGAGATTAGGTGAACTGGACCAGAAGGGCTCCTTTTCAGTCACGACTTTGTTACAAGAATGAACTAAAAAAAACAGAATGTCAACTATAACAGCAGACTGGCATATGTACAAAGGAATGCGGAATTGCTAAGTAATGTAGAAAGAAAGAACAAAGTGGAGTAAAAGAGGCTGTTAGCAACAAATTTAGTAGTTCTGCATTCACTTTGTTGCTGAAAAAGTCCAGCCAGGAGGAAGTTGGCTGAATGTATCTTAGGAGTAGACATAAAGTGATATGAGAGACTGCAATGTTTGTGTGTTATGTTTGTTTCATGTCTTGAAGAATTTCCACCACTGGACTGTTAATCTATTTTCTGTTTTAGTACTATCCCCAAAAATAAAACAACATAAAACATTATTTTATACAGAAAGTGTCACTAATGTCTTGCTTTGATAAAACAACATATATGTGATATATATGATTTTATAAATGTGCGTGTGTGTGTGTGTGTGTGTGTGTGTTTATATAAATATTTCTCCAGATATGAATTTTTTTTCTGCAATATGTTTCTGAGTCCACTTCTCCAAAAGTTGTTTTAGTTACCTTTGGAAATTACTGGAAATTAATAATCAAAAACATAGAGCCCACAGAGCCCTGAGAGAATCTGAAGCATTAAATATCCCAAGACCTGTTTATGCCAAAATTCTCAACTTCCAAGATGTTAACAAAATATTATTAACTGTAAAGAAAAATGGAGGCTCTATTATGTGGAATAATAACAGAATTTCCCTGGCTCAAGACTTGCCCCTGCAAATTAGACAAGCCAGACAACTATTATCTCCTTATTGCAAGTTTCTAATTGAAAAACAACTAAAATTTCAGATGAAGTACCCAAATACATTAATATTCTCGGTTGATGGGTGTAAATATATAGTCACAAATAAAAAAGAAGCTAAGTCTACTTTTATGGCGGTTTTTAAAAGCTTACCGGCTTCAGAGAGCTAGTGCCAACTTCCGATGCGATCGGCGTGACCTCCGAGGTCGGATGCACCCTCTACTACCAGTCGAGGACTTAATCTTGCTATATTTGGTATCTTTCTTGATTTAGGCCATTTTTAAGGCAGGTACAACCTTTGTTTTGGGATTCTCAAGTGGCGAGGAACACTACCAGAAGTCTACAACCTTCACGTCATCCAATATTCCCACAAGAGGAACCAAAGTGGTTTTACTGCCTCAGAGGGTCTATTTATGATGTGGCGCATCCGGAAGTTCGTCTGGATTATGAGTCCCCCATCGCGAAGCTAACAGTCAGCTTAGCTGATCGGAAACCCGATGGAGTGTCTCTAGGACTTGTTAGGATAAAATAAAGACAATAAAAGTATTTATACTGTTACAAATACACTAAATACACTTACAGTAATACCAGAATCAATAGCATTATCCCTTTAACACCAAGCAATGTACCCAATCTGATTTAACTTTATTATGACATAGTCAGCTTGTATTAAGCATATATGAGATTGAAGTAGTTTTTTTACACTATCTGACAGGAAACTATTTTATATTAATGTAACAAGCTGCACCTACACAACAGATTCAAACCAGACTATATTCCCATTTTACCTAAATATATTTAATTTCATTTATATATATTTCATTTTAGCAAACTCCTCATTTAAATACAGGCTCACATATACTAATAATATGAGCTCTATTCAACAATAACAAAATAGTCACTAGGTGATACACACAGAAATTCATAATAATTTCTGATGATACATTTTCTGCATACTTTGTGATATGCCTTACTGTAGATCACAGTTCAAGGTAATACACAAGTGTTACTATGAGGTTTTTACACTTTTATAGGTATAATGTTATATGATATATTGTTATAGGTAATAATTAGTATAAAGGATACTTTGTCAAGATATAGCAATGTAGGATTCTCATTGTATGTGGTTATTAGTTCATATAGATTAGGTATTTTTTTTTTTTTTAGCTTAAGGGGTTATAACTTAGAGGACTAAAATAGTCAAATAAAAGATAATCATTTATAGTAATTGGATTAAAACTTCACTCAAGTCTTGGATTGGTACATAATTACATATAAGTTTAAGGGATCATATGCTTAAAATAATTGTGTGTTTTCTGGACTTTTTCTTACCTATCTAGCCGACATGATCATTCAATAATATTATTAACATTCACTTGAGAATATATATGACATCAAGTATATATTACACAGCTTTATAATTGTGGAAGTTCTTGAACCTAAAGGACTAAACTATAACCTTTTGGTCACTTTTTGGTTAACTTTTTATCAGTTTTAAATAAGCATTTTTCTAAACTTGATAATCGCCTTTCCTTAAAACGCATGACTAACTAATATATGTTTAACCATCCTAGATTGTTAGATATTAGACTACCTAATTACCTGTGTTTATGTTTATATACTTATCTAGGACTGATCTGCGAAAAATTTACATTGTTTTTCTCCAGGTATTGGTAAGCTATTACCAGAGTAAGTACATGATGGATATCATATCTATAATCGATGATATTGCCTTAGACTTGATCCTAGAGTAAAGGGTAGGTACACACACAAACAAAGGCTACATTAGATTGATATATATTTTATGAACACAGCTGTTTCATTAATTTGAGAATATATACTTAGTAATATCTTAAAATACTACTATTAATAAGTGGTGCGGAGGTATAATTGAGATAAATGGCAAAGTCAATATATCTTTTTATTTTTCTTACTCACTTAATTCAACACAATAAGAAGGGTGTTTGCTAGGGAATGAGTAGGATAGGCTTTGTAGATATATTTGTAGATTATACAGGTCCATTATGTTTTACCTACCTTTTATACTCTAACTTCGATGACATATACTTACCAATGATACTAATAAATATGACTCCTAACTATGTTAAGGACCTGTATATTTCCTGGTCCAGGGGTTTAGTGGGTAGGCACTGGAAAGGGACGGGAATTCAAGTATGCTTTCATAACTTACATTTGCTAAAAAATCAACCAAATCTATCATATTTTCTCAGATTTCTAGAATACCTACACAAAATAAAGCTTTAGGAATGTGGGAAATAGATTCATGGAATATTAAGGGGCTCCCGAACTTGAAAAAGAGGAAACTGTTTCTTCATTTATTTCTGCAAGCTAAGGAATGTTTTATACTACTTCAGGAAACCCATTTAACCAATGATCAATGGACAGAAATTAAAAAGAAAAAATGGATAAGAGAAATAATAGCCTTTGAAGGCAAAACTAATAGTGCGGGAGTTGCTATAATTATTAAAAATCAATACCAAGACAAAATTATAGAATCTAAAATGGACAAAGAAGGTAGATGGTGCTATGTGATCCTCTCTTCTACTCTCTATGATAAACCCATCATACTTCTCAACATATATGCACCTTGTAATAATCAACATTCTTTTTTTGCCTCACTCTATCCTATTTTAAATCAATATAACAACCACTACATAATTATAGGAGGGGACTGGAATGCCTATCAGAATCCTAAATTAGATAAATCAAGTCTACAAAGATCATATAATAATCAAGCGGTAGCAACATTAAGTGAACTTAAGTATGACTTCAAATTATACGATCCCTTTAAATATGCTAACAATTCTCTTAATTCAAATAGATTTACATTTTATTCAAGCTGTCATAAAATGTGGTCTAGAATAGACTTTTTTCTAATTTCGGAAACACTTATCAATCTTGATCCCTCAGTATCCAGCCAAGCTCGCTACCTATCAGATCATTCCAAAATTACATTATGTTTTGCCAAAGACTTTAGAAACATTCTATCACATAAGGGCTATAATTGGTCCTTAAATCCAAACTTGTTAAATAAAAAAGAAATAATCTAGGAAATTCAGGACATGCTCAAATCCTTATTAGTCAAGATAGTTAAACAGCAACACACACCCAATATTGAATGGGCGGCAACTAAAGCACAGATAAGCGGTATCTTCCTTCAAAGAGCCTCTTATTATAAAAAAAATTCAACTCAGAGAAGAACAAATTTTAGAGGCTAAAATTAAAACACTAGATCAGGAATTAATGCAATATCACAACATATAAACAGAAACAGAACTTTTAAAATGTCAGAAGGACCTCTTCTTGATCCAAAATAATAGATTGTCATTTCATGAAACTAAAATACTTGCTAGATATGCTAGCCATATTCAAACCCCATCAAGGGCATTAGCAAGAATTATTAACCAATCTAAATCACCCTCTCAAATTCCGGAAATATACTATAAAAACAAAATATATACGAAATCTGAAGATATTATTAACACTTTTGAATTGATATACTCCCAAATTTATGGAGATCAAGGTGAATCACCTATAAATGAAAAAAACAATGATCTCCTACAAAAAATCAATTTCCTGAAAATAGATGAGAATTTACAGAAAGATTTGATAAAACCAATTTCTATTGAAGAAATAACAACAACAATTAAAAATTTGAAATCCCACAAAGCTCTGGTCCCAGATGGCCTTACAGCAGAGTTTTATAAAACATTCTGTAGCACTATTGTCAAAATACTATCATATACATTAAATTATATAATTAATAACAAAATCAATGACTTACATTTTAATGCATCCAAAACAATTCTTATACCCAAAGAAAACTCGGATCTTCAAAACCCTGATAATTATAGACCCATATCACTCTTAAATATTGATACTAAAATTCTGACTTCTATTTTAGCTAATAGACTGAAGAAAATAACGAACTTAATCATTTTCAATGAACAAGCTGTTTTTTTAACTTCTAGGCAAGCCAGTGATAACACTTTAACACTTCACACATTAATCTCTTATGCTAATCAAAGGAATTTAAATATGTATGCACTTATTATTGATGCACAAAAGGCCTTAGATAGAGTTAACATAAATTTTCTATTTAATATTTTACCCTACTTTAATATACCCCAAGAATTTATCCTAACATTACAAATATTATATAATAACCCCTACACAACTTTATATATAAATAAAATGTCTTCTAAAAGAATACAAATCAGAAATGGTACCCGACAAGGCTGTCCTTTATCCCCCCTATTATTTAATCTATATCTAGAACCTTTATTTTTACACATTAAACAAAATGTATACCATAATGCCCCAATAATTTACGGTACCAAGATCTCTCTGGCAGTTTTTGCAGATGACCTTAATATATATTGTACAACACCAGTTTCGGATACCAAAAAAATACTATCCGCTGTTGAAGACTTTGCATTAATATCAAACTATAAAATAAACCTTAAAAAAAAACAATATATTTCCTTTAAAAACTCCGAAACCCTTTTCACTTCTACCATTGCTAGGTCAAGTAAAATCTGAAGAGAATATTAAATATTTAGGTATTACATTCTCCACAGATGACAAGGACTTCTATCTTAATAATGTTAAACTAATTTGGGAACACATTTTATCTGATCTAAGGAGATGGAATAACTTGAAACTACCACCGCTAGCAAAGGTCTCAATTATTAAAATGAATGTCTTGCCCAGACTATTATATATCTTTAGATCTACTCAGGTGCTAATTCCTAAGAAGTTCTTTAAACAAATTCACACCGAATTTGCTAAATTTATATGGGAACCAAAGAAAACTAGAATATCATATGATAATCTGATGATTCCGAAAAATAGAGGTGGGCTAGATTTACCCAACTTTGAAACCTATTACTTAATTATAAATGCCAATAGAATTTTAAGAATTGCTAATTATGATACACGAAATAATAATTGGTCCCCAAACTGGGTAAGACTGAGTTATAAACATGCTGAGAATCTGAATATAAATCCCAAATCATTACCCTTCTTAAACATAGATAATATTAAATCATATGCTGTAATGGATCACATTAAAATCTATACAGCATTATTACAAAATCTCTTTAGATCATTAAATCTCTTCCAATACATGATGATCCTACAACCCTTTCATAGAAACCCTAACCTGAGAATTAATAATCAACTAATAGACCTAAAAAGCTTCCCACTTATAATTAACTTAACTCTACAAGATATATACCCATATTTGAATTATTCTGCTCACGATCTAAGACAGGAAATTAATCTTCCCAAATCATATTTAGTGATTTTGAGACAGATTAAAGAATTATCCACAAGCTACTTTAAAGACTTAACTATTAGTAAAGATGATTTAACGAAAGGTACCTCAATATGGCAAGCCCTTTTACAAAGTACCAAATTTATAACATGCACATATAAATTGATAAAAGACATCAAATATCAAGGCCACCTTCTCTTATCAAATTATTGGAAAGAAAAATTACCATTGGATGAAGAAAGTAAAATAATAAAAGCAATCAATTTAACAGCAAAATCAATCTCCCTCCAAAAGTTAACATTTACCCAACTCATGATATTCAGTAACGCCTACTATACATGTCTTAGCTTGCATAAATTTAACTCTAAAAATTCTCCTAAGTGCCCATATTGTAAAGATGAAACTGCTGACCTCTTACATATGTTCTGGAGCTGTAAATGTATATATAAACTTTGGAATTCCTTAAAATTACAACTACAAAAGATGGGATATTGAAATTCAATGCTTTCTTGGGAATTTATGATATTGCATATCCCTCCAAATAATCTATCTAGATCCCAAATGATCATACTTATGAATATTTTCCTGCTAATGAAAATCTACATAGCTACTAACTGGCTGAACCCATCGCAAACTTCATGGGATAATTTTAAGATCTTAGAGATAAAACATATTTTAGCCCACAAATACGTAATCAATAACCATAGCAAACATCTCTATAATCTGAAGATTTGGGAACAAATTTTCAATATTATACTGGCTTAATGCATGGAATCTAGAAAACTCGCTTGTTATATATAGTATAAAATGCAACCCTACTAGGAACCATATTATTACAAGATACTAGCCCTGGAGATAAGAATCTTTATATGTACCTTTATGCTAAAATATGGAAGCATTCATGTAAATAGTGTGTATATATGTTGTAAGAATGTTTTTAGAAGCTTTGTTTGGAGATCACCTGTGTATTTCTCTCTCAAATGTTTGTATGACTAAGGTGAAAAATAATAAAGAATTATTATTGAAAAAAAAAATAATCAAAAACATAAGAAACTACATATTTTGTTTTTTGGTCTTCCATTTTATGCATAATGTGTACAACTCTCAAGGTGCAACATGAAGAACCTGGGAAAAAAGGCTATTAATTATAGGTTCATAGGTGTTTCATTGGCTATCAGTCCAAGAGCCAATTTATACCTAGCCAAGCTTATCCAAATTTATCAAAATATTGCTGGCATGAGTCAATACCCCAAGGAAGTTTCTGAGTTACAGTATAGGCTTGTACTTATCAAGCATCCACAGGCTGCCCCTGTCCATTAGGCACAGAGATGCCAAACCAGAAGCAAATATGCAATTTCTTGTATGTGTAGGTATGTGCTTTGCTTCACATGGACAGGAAGCCTGTTCCAGAGAAGAGACGATCCAGAGCCACAGTACAAAACTTTTATTAACAATAACACAGGCTTTCACATAGTACCCGGTGACTCTGTGCTTTGTCGAGTTTTGTACCATGGTTCCTGATATTCCTTTCTTTTTATGTTATAAGAACACATGAGCATATGTCTGGATTTAACTACAGTTGTTGGATTTTTTCTGAATATTTTGGTTGCTCCAGAAAAGGAGTAATCTTTGAGACACATGCCGTTACATCCAAAATGTCCTGTTTATGTCACAGACAAGGTTTAGGCCCCTAGAATGGGTATTTCTGATGCAATCTGCTTTATGGATATGTAACAAATCCATCAACGTGAGTACAGAAGACACCTTGTAGACTAGTCATAAAGTGTTTTGGAGATGTCTGCAGGAGTCTGAGCACAGGAATAGAACTTTGATTCAGCCCACATCAGACTTGTTTATTCCTTGTATTCTTTTTGTGAGGAATATCTGTGGTTTCTCAAACTGTTTCAAGTGTCTGGTCAGGTACATGTCAAAGGATACCTTGTACTTGGTGTTTAGTCTGATGAGAGCTGAATACAGTGGAACAATGGCTATCTTCGAACCAGGATGACATACACTGACTTACAAGATGTGTGACATAAAATGATTTTCTCATCACAGTAGACACATGGAGATTAAAGGTCAGGTTACTGTCAACAAGTATTCCCAGATCCCTGACCACTGGGTCTACTTTTAAGGTTGTATTATCAATGTGGTAACTTCCAGAGATGGTTGTCTTTCCAAAGGGTACTATTATGCATTTTTTCGCATTGAGTTTCAGTACATGGCTCTGGCACCAGTTGCTTGTCTGTGTCAGGCACTCTTGAATAGTCAGGGGCAAAGCTCTAAATCAGTGAAACTTTTTCATTTATTGGAACTGTACACATTACGAAGTAAAAAGACTCTTGACAGGTTACAAAGTTCTTCAAAAATCACTCAGAAGTCACTAAAGATGTTAAAATTTAATCAGAAGCTTTCGGGCTATCCACCCTTCATCAGCACATAAAACTATTAAATTCATCACATTTAAATAGAGGTAAAAATGAAGTCACATGATCAAGCCAGCCATACACATTGCACATACACTTTTGCATCAATTAAATCTTAAATTATGCATAAATAAATAAATATATTTCAGCATATTCAAATGATGTGCTACTTATAATAGCTTACTAATGACTATATGAAATATAAAATCAGCAATAATGTTGAAAAATTACAATACTAAAATCTTAAAAATTCAGATGTGAATATAATAATTCATCATATATTTTCTCTCTGCCTTTTTAACAATACGGGTTTCAAACTAACAGTGCTATTCAAGCCTGGTGGTGTATCAGCTTGTAGCTTCACTATCCATTCGTATTCTCTTAATTCTAAAATATTATTTACATCACCCCCTCTTAACCCTATATTCAACACATTTATGCACCTAAACTTAAATGTATGCATGTGAAACTCCATGATGTGCCTATACAAACCATTTGTCTGTACTTTCCTTTTTATTTCTGACCTGTGTTCAATTATATGTTTTTTTAACTTCCTTATCGTCTTTCCTACGTTGAATGCCATGCATTGTGTACATGTCGCTAAATATACTAATTTTGTCATATTACAATTTGCTTTACAATAAAAACTAAACTTTTCCTTAGTAACAGGATGTTGAAAACATTCATTTGATTAAAAAATATCTATGCAACATGTACAGTTGTGGCATGTGTATGTTCCCACTCTACTTTGCGACATCATTTCTTTACTCTTAAAATCTTTGTAACACAACATCTGTTTGAGTGTCTGATGGTTTCTATAGGCAAATCTGGGTTTCAAACCTATCAAATCTTTTATTTCTGGCATTGCCATTAGTATTATCCAATTTTTTTCTATAATTTTACATACTTCCTTTGTATTCCCATTGTATGTGGTTGCATATCTCACGATACTATTACTTTTATTTATTTTTTGTAAGGCCATTTCCTGTGTTGATTCTAATATAATATTACTAAAGGTTGGTCTATATCTATCCTTCCTCCCTAAAAATACCTCATTGTATATACTATTTATACTCTGTAGCGGATAACCATTCTTTATAAATTCTTCCTTCATTCTATTAGCTTGATCTATAAAATTATTGTCTTCTGTATTTAATCTACTGACTCTTATTAAATGTAATTTAAGAATTCCCTTAAATGTATGCAGAGCCTGCATACTACTCCTTTTTAAATACCTAGCCGCATGTACTTCTTTCTTATACACCATAGTTTCCACTTTATCTTGTTTCCTATACAAATTCACATCTAGGAACACTATATTCTGGGACGAAAAATTCATCTTAAATTTCAAAAAACTAGTGGTGTTGTTTAGATATGTAACATAACTTTCCAGTTCTGCAAATGTTCCACTCCAAATGAAAAAACAGTCGTCCACAAATCTACAATAACATTTCACATTACTATTGAGCCTATTGGTATCACTTAACACATACTGTTTTTCCTAGTGGTATAAAACTAAATTCGCAAAAGTGTTCGCCACAGATGTGCCCATGGCTACACCTGTTATTTGCTGATATGGAATGTTATCAAATATAAACATATTTTTGGTCAACACTAATTCGAGGAGCAAACAGATATTTTCAATTTCACGTGGTTGTAAAGCTGATTCTGCAAAAAGTAAATTCCTTATTGCTTCCACCCCATAATCTATGGGAATGACAGTAAATAATGACACTATATCAAGCGTTACAAACAAATAACTATAGTTGGTTTCTTTTTCATACCACATATTGAGCTTTTGCAGGAAATGTGTTGTATCCTTTATGATGCTAGTACATTTAAATAAATATTTAGCTAGTACTTTCTGCAAATATTTTGATATAGGCTCAGTTATCCAGCCTTTACCTGAGACTATAGGCCTCAACGGCGGATCTTCCAAGGATTTATGGATCTTAGGTATTCCATATATTTGTGGTACTTTGGGGCAAGATACTGTGAAATAATTAAATAATTCTATGGAAATGTCTTGATTCAATTGCATGTCGTATATTATCATATTTACTTGTGAAACATGTTTTTTTATTTCTGCAAAAGTTATTCGTTTAAATGTTGTCGTATCTGCCAAAAAGTCCCTAAATTTATTCATATATTCTATCTTATCCATCACTATGGTTGCCCCACCCTTATCTGCTTGTTTAATAATTATATCATCATTACTTTTTAACTGTAATAGGGTTTTATATTCTTTGTAGGACAAATTATAGCAATTATTCATATTCTTTTTGGCATATAGCATTCTCAATTCCATTTCTACTATGTTTGTAAAAGCCAATACCACTGGACACAGTTGTGGCATGAAAGTACTCAACCTCTTACAGCTATAATCACTATCTATAGACTGTTTAAAAATCAATTTTAACGTTAGGTTCCTTGCAAATAATTTTACATCCGTTATTGCGTTCACCACATTGTCTCTAGCAAACGGAATAAATTTTAAACCATTTTCTAGTAAATTGTAATGTTCTTCTGTCAAGCTTTCTTTTGACAAATTAACAGTACCTTTTTGCATTCGCACCATTCTATCTACAGACGAGCTGTCTTGCTGGGCATTTTCGGGCTGTCGTTCTTCCTCTTTGCTCCTGGCGTTGGCTGCTGAAATTGTCTTTGTACTAAGCCTTTCTCTGGTACCGACTTGTGTTGTGATACTACCTTTTCCGGTTGTTTCAAACGAAAAGGTAAAAAAGATGAAATCTCCGTTTGCTTTCTTCTTTCCTTTGGATCCGATTTTGGTATAACTTGTACTAGTTCATTGCTTACTGGAGTGGTAGGTACCTCACTTGCTGACAATCCATTCGTAGTCGACTTGTTTACTTCAATTACTTCTCTCAAATGATTCTGTTCACATTGGCTATCCGTAATGGAAGCAAGACCCGATATGCGTGCATCCTGATTGGTCGGCAACTCTACTGGTGTTCGCGGCAACTCAAACTCATCTAGTTGATCTAGAGATTTAGGAATAACTTTTCTTTTAGTCGCGCCCATCATATCATAATACATATATATATATATATATATATATATATATATATATATATATATATATATACACACACACACACACACACACACACAGACACACACACACACACACACACACACACACACACACACACACACACACACACATACACGCACACATATATAAAATGTCATACTCCTGACTAATCCTATCCTACAATCTGATTTCTTTACAGAAACCTCATGCTTCTAAGGTAAGTAGTTTTTGTTTTACACCCTTTTCTGTTAATTTCCCTGCATTATTTTCAGTTCTAAATTACTTGTTTTGTCATAACTAACTTTAATTACAGACCAAAACCTTTTCCATTCCTTTTTGTTTGCTCAGACTGGCCATTTAACACTATTTGCTAGTTAAGCATTCTGTATTAATTAAGTTACATTTCCTTAATTCAATGTTTTTTTCATAAACTTCAGCATCACTTATGTTATCACAATTATATTTTCCTTACTGCTATCTTTTTACAATGTTTCTACTGCTTGTTTATATACACTCTGTATAACTAATTTCTGACAGATTGAAACATGTTGGAGCTTTCTCCATGGGCCTCCACTGAAAAGGGGCATGCTTCCTCATCCCATTAGGGCTTTTCTGTTAAACAAATGGCAAATAAAATAATAAATAAAAAATATAAATATTAGCACATATACACATTCATTTATGGGAATGGTTACTGTGGTCAAAACTCTTGAATGTCAACATCTGTTTGGATGGCATGCTCTGGTCAACAGGTGTAGAAGACCAACAGTTTCCGGGGTTTTGGAATATTCCTGACCCCATGAGCTGTGTGATTTCAGAGTTATGTTATATAATTAGCAGGATGTGTAGGGGCTGTAGCCCCCACATATTTTTTGCAAGGGGGGATTGCCTTTTTGCAAAAAAATATGTTTTTTTTCTGTTTTTTGAACATTTCATTTGCATGTGGAGAGACTTTTCCTCGCACATGCATAGTGCACTGTTGACATTTACATTGTCAGCCTTTAATGGTCAACATTATTGACAGTGAGATTTGAGTGTTTTGATCATAGTAAGCACACCCTTGTGTATGTATGTATATATATATATATATATATATATATATATATATATATATATATATATATATATATATATATATATAAATATATATAAATATATATATATATATATATATATATATAGATCAATGTACTTTGAAGTAAGGATAATGCTGCAATCTCAGATATTTCTCATTCCATGTCCTTGTGGGTTTTTAGATTATGTTGGTTTGACATTGTGATCTTGATATATTTTGGGTATTAGACATTATGTTCTCAAGATTGTACATTTAGACATGGCTGTGTTAGGTGAAGTGCTAAGGGAGAGAGAGAGGAGCTAAAGAATGGGGAACTAGGAACTATGAGGCAGTGGCAACCCACCTCTGTCGGGGGCAAGGGTGTTGGGGAATGCTTGGGGTGTTCTGGCAAGTCATGGATTCCAGTGGTAGCATCAGAGCCATCACCAAGGGTGGTAATGTGAATGTATGGTTGGTGGATAAAAGAGGAGATCATCATTAGGTAGGCAGGGATGGAGGGATGGCTTTATCCTATTGCCACTGAATGCCCACTCCATCCACATTTCCCAGCTAAGAGCTTACAGAAACGTTCTTGTGGCAATGTGGATGGTGCTGCAGAAGGGATAATCTTATTTCTCCTCAAAGACTCCTCAAACCCATTTACAAACTAACCTGTTTAATCAATTACTGAGCAGTCAGTACAACCTCAGTGTGAAGTTGGACCAGACAGGGAGACTGGACATTAAGGATGAGAACATACCAGCAAATGATGGCACAGCAGCCATTAAAAAGGACTGGGACACAGCTAAGCAATCTTCTACGCTGTTCATTTCAATGGTGCACTCGTCAGTTGGGAGGTGAGGACACCACTCACTATCATTTCTTTAATTTTGACCTACTTTCAAGTATCAAGAATGTAGCTAATGTATGTAATCTGCTTTTCAAACTTTTTCCATGATCAGTGTGTGACAAATTAAGTTGTAGCAATGCGCGGTTGAGTGGCGTTCCAAAAGACATGCATGAATGGGCATGCCTTCGTTGAAGGTTGGGTGTCGAACTGGCAACTCGGCACCGTAAAAATCTACTGCCAATTATTAGTGGACCGGAGTTCCGCTGTGGCGACCCCTAACCGGGAAAAGCTGAAAAGACAAACAATGCAGGACTCTTATATTTCAAAATTGTGAAATAACAATACTCATAACTTGTGGTACACCTGCTTCATATGGGATCCTTCACTGTTTGGATAATTCTCTCTCCTTGCCCACTAGACTGCAGATAGTACAATGTCTGACATTATATGTCAGACACTTACAAATCTTTTGAGTTTCAGAGTTTTGTATTAAGGGCCATTGTTAGATATGAGAACATAATGTCTCAAGACTATAAACTTCAATGAACTGATCACACTTGTGCTTGTTATGTCTGTCAGTTGGATTATGGGAACTTAGAATACTGATATACGTGTGTGAGACACATGGATGGTTTAAAATAGAACATATTTGCACCAACTCCCTTCCATGGATGAAGATGCTCTTCCTTATTAGGATGTACATGGACTATAACATCTGACATTTCATCTTCTGGCATCTTTGTATGGTGTGCATTGTAGTTGAGTCTAATCCATATGTCTTGTTCTGTCTGAGCTGACATTCATAACCAGCACATTATTTATCTTGGTTCTTCTTTGTGCTTTACTATTCCTAGATGCAATTAATATACCCTCATAAGCATGTTTTGAAATGTAATATTTAAAGGACATCTAAAAATATAAAATTCTTTTCATAGTTGAGAACTTTCTCTTAATTTGATCTGTAATGAAAGAATATTTGCCAGAGTCATAATGGAAAATATTTGTCAGAGTCATAATGTAGAAGAATAAAGTCATGACTACAGCCCAGGTGACAGATTTGATTTCAGCGACTGGCAAGGAAGACTGGGCATGCCTATTCAGTGAGTGATTTGCATCCATAGCAGTTCATTTTGCCTGGTGAGGACTGAGGAAATAACTGCTAAGTGCTGCCAAAGGTGGGTGGAGTGTGTTGCTGAAATGAGGAATGGCTCAGTACTGATGACCATTGCATGTTCAATCCTTGGAATGTTGCTGGGCACATGCAAGGGGTGGGGATTAAACACAGGATCCCCCTGGTACAATATGACATTGTCCTGGGATGCCTTGTTGGTCTCAAACCTAATGCAAATAACCCAGTGAAAAAGGAGAGGCACTGTAGTCAGCTCATGGTCAGCTTCATGGAGAACAAAATAGAGAAAAATGGAATATTTAACACTGACTTCACTGTAGCTTGTCTGCCTCTGATTCTGCAGACTGTATATCAATTTGACTTCCATTGTAATTTCTTTTGAAGTTGTTACAGCATCTGGTATATTATTTCATACACTGTAAAAAGGTGCAATTATATGAGTTGTTATTCACAGACAAATATACACCACAAACATGAACGACAGGAAACTTGACACCTGCAGTTGACACAATGCAGGAGTACACACTCTTAAAGTAGTTACAGCATTTACAAAAACTGTCTAATAAGGCCACCATTGCTCTATAGTAATAGAAAGAATCATAATAAATTCTGTATGAAATTGTAAGTAATAAAAAGGTAAAGAGAGTAACTGAAAACATTGGTGGAATTCCCTTCTTTCATAATTAGCCAAACGATGCACTGATTTAGGATACTCACATTCTAAGATAAAGGAAAGAGGACACAAAAGAATTGTGAAGGCACAAAATGCTATATTAATGGGCCATGTAGTATACTATGTAAAAAAAAAACTGACAAAAAAAAAATATATCACAAGGGTGAACCCCATCAAGTAGTTTGGATTAGAATAAATGTGTAAAGTAGTGCTCATCCCTAGGATCACTATGCAGCAATCAGTACTGGACAGAAATCAAAATATTTCCAAGGATTCAAAAAAAACCCTTATGCTTGCATGGGGTGCAACCACTACAAGGTGCAGTTTACATGACTGCATAAAATCCAATATAGAGACAAGTTTATCTGTGATGATGAAATTGTCATTATTGGCTAATATACATGTATATGAATTGGGTATAATGAATACCAGTGTTAAATAAGCCTATGAACCTATGAACCTATAATACTTTTTGTGCTAATTACCTGTTGTGACCCCTGTATCTCTTTGGCACAGACACCCTCCTTCCAATTTACTCACACACACACACACGCACACACACACACACAGACACACACACACACACACACACACACACACACACACACACACACACACACACACACACACACACACACTCACCCACCACTACTACCTCTCCACTGAACTTCCTGACACTTACTTGTCTCTTTCACTGGAAATAATGGGGGAATGCAACAATTTGACTGTGTTAATCAACACAGCCGGTCGAGATAATTTAAGCAGCTGAAAATTCTTGGCTGCATGAATCCCTTTCCAGGCATTTCCAGGGAGAGAATGTTGCTAATTAGCATTATCTGTTTCCACATAATGCCTCATTAGCATATAGCATGACCATGTAGATGGCCCACAGTGGTGATTCTACTGACCCTGTGAAATTACTGTGGTGGGCCTGCTTCAAAGACAGTTAGGACTTTTCATTCACAGTAAACTTTTCTGAAATCCAGCCATTGTCAAAAGTTTATTTTTCAGCTATGACCATAGTTTTCCTTTACTTTGTGGTATTTTAAATAGCCTTAATAAGTATTGATGGAAATGTTTTGGATGAAAGATATATCAGCTTACAGTTAGCTCCCATTATCATTTTATTTGCCTGGAGGGATAAACAGATGGTATGAAATTAATTATTTAATCATTGGTTTATTTGTTCTGACATTCTTAAACATTGTATATTGAAATGGCGTTATCTTAGCAAATAATTTATGCAATTCAATACACGCCATTAAGGGACAGGGTTTGACTGCTAATGTCACAATTTCACTTTTTAATAAATACAGTTAGCTGATCTTATAAAAATCACTCCGTTATTCCTGCTGTTGAGCACTCACTAACAGATTTTCCACATTCTTTTCAGTACTTACAACTCCCCATTCATAATATAATACAAAAGTCATTGCACACACTGAAGTATCGATGCAAAATCTGCAACAGTTAAATGGCTTTCCTGTGTCAGTTGTTACCAAATGGATCTGCATTTAGTTTACCTGGCTTTGATGTCAGTAATATCAGTAGGCTGTGGGTTGTATCCTTTATACCTGGTAGTTAGACTGAAATTAACATGGTAGTGCATCATAAGGGAGTACTGCACTTCTGAGGTGTTGCCCTTTGACTAAGATATTAAATAGAGGTCACATCTGCCAAAGCTGACAACAATTTAGGTGTGTGTAAGTGATGTCACTGTACTTATCAGAAGAGAAGGAGAACTTTACCTGGTTTCATTGTCACATTTATCTGCTCGGTATAAACACCACCTCAGGACTCCTGTGAATAAAAGTCACAGGCTCAGTGGGAGCTATCCAGGCCAACAAAACTAAATAAAGAAAGTGTGGTGCACTCCATTTCATGTTTGCTGCTACTTGGTAAAATGGAGTTGCAAAAGCAGTAATAAAAATGGTCCCAAAATGTATGTTGGACACCTCCTTTGCTGATGGCTGCATAGTAGTACAAAAAACTAAATCATATCATGGATGATGAATATATGCTTATTGCAGTTACAAAATATTACTACTAACCCATCAAAGAACAGGATATTTTGTATTTATTTGAGTGTATATGTATGCACCACAAAATCAATGGTATCTACCAGCTATACAAGCAAAATACTTTAATGGAATCTACCAGATATACAAATGAAATACATTACTGAGATCTACCAGATATGCAAATGAAACACATTAATCTACTGGATATAGAAATGAAATACATTAATGATATCCACAAGATATACAAATAAAATTCATTAATGGTATTTACCAGATATAAAAATGAAATAAAGTAATGGTAGCTACCAGATATACAAATGAAATACGTTATTGAATTAGTAACTGCATGATACTATATCTTATATCCGGTTGTAGTGCAAATGCTGCTGGGAAACACAGCAAGGATCTGCAAAAGTAGTGATATGAAATGAGCCTGAACGCAGCTGGAAACTTCCTTTGATGATCACTGTTTAACATGATAAGTGACTGCAACATATTGTGGGAAGTAAATATAATTTTTCCTTCCTACCGTACACAATTTTGTTTGTTACTACCCTAACTTTAAAAAAAGATAATGTGTGTGCATGTGTGTGGCTTAGACTGAGATGGAACACAGGAACACATTTTCTCCTTTTATTTGTTTGCAATAATGACTTATTTATTCTTTTGCTTATTTTTTTCATTAGGGACTATTTTATAAGTTCACGAACATGCTTTGAGGAGTAGATCATGCCCTGATAAGAGCACATGTAGATGCTAAAGGAATCTAGTTGCGCTGCCATCAGGATATAACCTATATCTTGTCATGCAATAATGCTTGTGCATTCCTTTAAGTAGTCTGTTTCTGTTTCAGAAGCTCTTTGAGAATCAATGCATGGCTTCAGGCCATTGTGAGAGTCAACCAGTCTACAGTGGCAGAAGACAGAACTTCCTCTATAGGGTACTGTTACAGTTGGGTAAAAATGTTTCCCAGCAAACCACCTGATCAAAAAAGAAATATACATAATGCACAAAAAATATATAAAAAATGTTCAAAGGCATGCACATCTGCTCTCTCCTCCCTCTCTCTATCTCTCTCACACACACACACACACACACACACACACACACACACACACACACACACACACACACACACACACACACACACACACACACACACACACACATACATCTATACACACACATTTGTGTGCGTTTGTATGTATTTGTGTTTTTGGGAGTATCAGTATGTATCTCTGTATGCAAATCTAAAAAAAAAAATGAAATCTAAAAAAGACTCACTGTTAATACTGTTATACCATTTTTGAAGGGGGTTCTTACCTCACTGCGCTTCCTGAAATGGATAAGCTATACCTTACACCCCTATTAATTATTACATACGGTAACTCCAAGACTGCCGTATCTTCGGATAAGAAAATACTACAAGGCACCCTAAACTTAAACTTAGTGTATAGTGTCCTATTTACAAATTCAGTGTTACTATTACAAGGAGCCAAGTTCCTTTGAATTTGGACACACACACACACACACACACACACACACACACACACACACACACACACACACACACACACACAATGAGGGAATGTTTGTATTTATACATATATCTATATCTATCTATCTCTATATATCTATATCTGTTTATCTGTTATCTATATATCTATATTTACATCTATTTTTATATCTATATCTGTCTATCTGTCTATATATTTAGTATAATGAAGGCCTGAGGGCTGAAATGTGGTTTGTCCTATTAATATGTGTCTTCAAAAAAATTAGATAGAGGAAAATTCAAGGTGCTGGTTTCTTCTGTGTTGGAATGTTTTACTTATCTATATATATATCTATATTGGTCTACTTTCATTCACTGAAAACTCATTTCACTGAATTTCAATTCATCCTCAAAAAAATCGCTGAAAGCTCAAATCACTGAAAATTTATTTCACTGAATCACATGTCACTGAATGTAATTACTGTTGGGCAAATAAAACGCATATGCACTTTTCCGCACTGTAGTGCGATCCTGGATTTAGTATATATAATTAGGGGGGGTGGGGACACAGCCCCCCACATTGGGGTGTGTGGGAGGCATAGTCCCCTACCTACTTAACTTTTATATTTCATTTCACTGAAAGCTAACAATATAAAACCAAAAGCAGGAGGGGGCCTATGTCTCCCATCCCCCCAACTATATATACAAACTCCAGGATCACACTACAGTGGGGTAAAGGGCATATACATTTTATTTGCCAAACAGTACTTACATTCAGTGAAATGTGATTCAGTGAAATTACCTTTCAGTGATTTGAGCTTTCAGTGATTTGGTGTGTGTAGTTTGAAATTCAGTGAAATGAGTTTTTAGTGAATGAAAGTAGACCCCTCTATATATATCTCCATGGATCCGCTCACTTCGATCGAGTAATCCATACGTCGACCTCTGTAATGCCGATTACAAAAGGTCGACCAACCAAACATTGACACTTAACACTCGTGTGCCAAGAAAGAATTTCAGTGCATACAAAAAACCCACCATTTTTTGGATGGGGGAAAGCCCTCTGCAACCTCCACCCCCCTGCTAATTATATGTACTAACTCCAAGATCACACAATTCCCAGGAAAGGAAATGTTCCCCTACCTAAGGATTCTCAATCTCACACACCTGTTGACCATCTGCATGTATCCACCACATGCAGTCGATTAAACAGCTGTTGGCAGCAGGGTATATATATATATATATATATATATATATATATATATATATATATATATATATATAAATGCATACACATATATATATGTATGTGAGTGTGTACATATACTCTATGTATAGCTATACAAACAACCTCATAGGCAATACACAATTGTGTGTAGAGCTGATTATAAATGGAGCCACCTATACTGAGCCAGAAGATATAGCAAACCTCCTGGCTGTTAAATTCAGCTCCAACCTTACTCTTCTCTCCCCCTCAACCTTCCCTCGGGAAATATCTTCAAATATAACTCCCCCTACTTTTACTAGGGAACAGGTCCTTAATACTCTCTCTAAGACCAAGAACATTTCATAAATGGGCCCAGACAATATCCCAGGATGCCTTCTATATAGCGTGAAATATGACCTATCAGGGCCTCTGGAATTACTATTTAACTGTAGCCTCCAAACAGGCTTCGTGCCTCATGAATGGAAAAAGGCAACAGTCATCCCTCTGCACAAAGGTGGGCCATCTACAGACCCTGGAAACTACAGGCCCATATGTCTCACTAGTCTTATATGTAAAGCCATGGAAAGAATTAACATGAGGATGATCAATAGAGAGACAGTAAACCTCCAGACACTGGAATCAAACCGGTTTGGTTTCATCAAAGGCAGATCATGCCTACTCAACCTGGTGCACTTCTTTGAGAAGGTCAACAAAGGAATGGATGAGGACAAAATTGTTCACATTGGCTACCTTGACCTGGCCAAGGCATTTGACACAATACCCCACTCGAGCATTGTTGACAAACTCAGGAGGTTAGGTATAAACCCGTATGTCACCTGGTGGATAGTCAAATGACTCACACACAGGACCCAGGAAGTTAGAACTGGGGAGTCCACCGCTACAAAGAGGCTAGTCACAAGTGGAGTCCCTCAGGGATCAATCCTTGGGCCGCTCCTTTTTGGCATTTACTTCTCAGAAGTCAAGGCCAATGTCAGTGGTCTGTGGCTGACTAAATTTACAGATGATTGCAAATTAGGAGCTGTCATTGAATCTCACACTGACACTAATGTTCTCCAGGAGGGGCTGACACAGACAAATAACTGATGTCAGAGCCATGAACTAAAACTAAATGCCAAGACATGCATAATAGTGTCCTTTGGGAAATCATACATCCCTGGTAACTATCATACTGACAAAACACTCCTTAGTGTTGAGCCAGTAGTCAGGAACTTAGGGACATACATAGATAGTAATCTAGCCTTTGATCATCATGTCTCTGCAGTGGTGAGGAAATCATTCTATGTTGCACAACGTATAAACAAAGGTATGGCATCTAAGTCCAAGGAAGTCATTGTTCCACTGTATTCAGCATTCATCAGACCTTTCAATGAGTACAATGCACCCTTTGGTATGTACCTAACCAGGCATATCCAACAACTGGAACGTCCACAGAGGTTTCTCACTAAAAGAATGAGGTAATGTATCCTATGCAGACCGCCTCAAGGCCCTATGCCTGTACTGTGTCTCCTACAGGCTTTTGAGAGGAGATCTATGCCTGCATATCCACAAAACAAACAGTAACAGAATGACCTGTTCTAAAGACTTAAACCTTGTCTGTGATATAAATAAGACCTGTTAGAGAGATAGGTATGTATTTCAGAGACTACCCATCTCTGGAACAGGCTCCCCATTCATGTGAAGCAGAGTTCCTCCCTAACCCAATTCAAGTGCAGTTTGGACAATTGGATGGGAAACCAGAAATTCATCCCTGGTTTGGCACCTATGTCTGTGATGGAAACAGGTAACCTGTAAATGGTGCATCTCCCAGGCCCATGCTTACACTTACCAAGGGTATCAGAACTTGTCAGAGATTTGGGATGCATGACTAGGCTTAAAAAGACCCTTGTGGTCATTAGCCTAGTAAACACCTATGAGCCTATGGACCTATACATGTATATCTATACCTATCTATAAAGACAGAGAGAGAGAGAGAGAGAGTGAGAGAAAGAGTGAAAGAATAACCTGTAAGATTTAATCTGCCCAAGGCCATGCATGCTCATATACTTTCAAATAAATATTAATTGTTCTTCATCTTGTCAGTAGAACAATTGTGCGTTTTGTTGAAAAAAAAGATCAGAAATCCCCCTGTAAATTTAACAATGGCTAGTTAGTTCAGTAGGATCACTAGAACTTCTGTTTACTTGAAAACTAAATAATAGGTGCAGCATTAAGCAAATATACTGATAATGATACAATAAATGCCATGGTGGGTCTGCAAATGGTGTAAAAGCAATTTAATATTATAAATTAAAAAACATTAAGTGCTTTCTTCTCCAGATAAAGAGACTTCATAACCAACACAAATACATTATATACTATCTAAACACAAATTTCATTGGCTGTTAGTTTATGAATCAATTAAACCATTTTTTTCTTTTTCTTAAAGAGCCAGGGTACATGAGACAGTTGTTGCATAGAAGATTTCAGTCTGATTACAAAAAAAACCACACATATTTCTTACGTAACAAAACATTTGAGCTTATGGAATGATAATCACTCAAAGTCCGAGCTATAATGTGTTATCTTTTATATTCAACACAGGGACAATGGACACAAGTGGTGTATATCTTTTCCACCATTTGTTATGCACTTCTAATAATAATGTCTAGAATTTGACCAGGTATCCCCTTGCTAGAAACATTCCCTTAATTTCAGTAACTGAAGCCACACATCTTCCTTTTGAGAAACCATACGTGCCACCCCAATGGCCTCTCCCCTCACTAAACTCTTTTTCTGCCATATAGGGTGGCAACTAGTGAAGTGTAGGTAGGAGTTACAAAAGGTTTCTTTCCAAAAATGTTAGACGTAAAGCAGTTAGGTGTGTGGGAAATCAGCTGATTTTATCAGTGCTTCAGGAATATGTATTATTTAAGTATTCTACAAAGTTGTAAAGTACATAATGCCTTTGTGTTGGTTTGTAATTATTCTGATGAAGTCTCTTTTTTTCTGGAGATGAAAGCACTTCATGTTTTTTAAGTTATAATACTAAATTGCTTTTAAACCATTGGCATTCATTTTTATCAATGTCTGTGCACTTCCTTAAGGAATAATTAGGGTTGTAGTTTGTCTGGTAAGTTATTTTCCCAGTAATTCTCAGTAACAGGTTTATCTTAGAAGCTGACCCCCTCTCATCCATCAGTGCTGGAAAAGTATGAGTTGGGCCTATGGCCTTACCATTGAAGGTGTCAGAATTGCTTTCTCTGTGGGGGGTGATCTGGATTTTTTTTTTTACTTGAAGATCACACAAGAACTGTACTTAACTTGTAGTACAGATATTTCAGTTCTCCCACACCAGCAGAACATTATTTATAGAAATCAAGGTTCAGATTAGAGACAGCTGTAAAATTCTCATCTAAAATGTCCTTGTAGTTAACTACTGTGCTTCACAAAATTGTTGTAACATTTTTTCTTAGTTATTATGTAGCCAAGCCTCATAACAGTGCCCCTTACCTACAGCAGCAGAAAATTAATGGCCAAGGTACAGAGTTTGAAATATAATGAAGTGCAATATAATTTTTCATACTGAAGGTAGTCTTTCTAACAGCATATGCAGTGTTATAGCAAATTATGTCATTAGGAGAATAGCAATGCATTCAGCACTATCAGCATTTCTGTCTCAGAAATAATTTAAAACATACTCATGCTTGGCAGGCAGCGTCCTCATTAGCTAATGACAAGTCAGACTACACAAGCTTTTTATCATCAGTGCCACCGTTAGAATCAAGTAATCAATACTATTCCAATGGAAAGCAGTCACAGGCATCTCCATCACTGGGTCCATTAGAAGATTAAAATCAATATTTCAAAATGCAGAGATGGCAAGTTAGAGTGAGGGAACCAGGAGACAGAATTACTTTTAGTGCTTTCCCTTTAATAGTTAAGTAGTACAACATTATACGGTATGATGAATTCTGTCACTGAAGCATTCTTCCTCTGTTGTAAGAATCATGAAGTATAGCTGCTGTATGCATTATTCTAGAAATAAAATGGATTGCTCATATTGTACATTTAAGATATTTATACTTGGTGTACCTGCAAATCATGTGATGGCTGGGAAATTCAATTAAAGCCCCTTTATACCATCTATAACCAGTGGTTAGGATAAGTATGAACAACAACAATAAAAAATCATGTTATTTAAAAAAAAACAAAAAACAAAGGAGTGTTCCTACAATTACAGCTAAAATCAGAACACTGACATTAGAAATGGCTGTATGTAACTTCCTTCCTTATCCAGGAATGCTTCACAAATAAATAAGGTGTCTGAATTCAGTATGTGCGATTTTATGTTTATATTATACTATTATACAATGGTAGGTGCATAAGTGTCCACGCGCACGAGCGCACACACACACACACACACACACACACACACACACACACACACACACACACACACACACACACAAACACACACACATGCACACACACATACACGCACACATGCATCACACACACACACACACACACACACACACACACACACACACACACACACACACACACACACACACACACACACACACGTGTTTGAGTGTATATAGGCCTGTGCATGCATCAAAAGTAAGGAAAAAGGTTGCAAATACAGTTTTGAATGAAAATTATGTGCTTTTTGCTTTAATTGTAAGAATCCTCTCTTGACATTTGGTGTGTCTTGTAATGTCTCATTTTATAGCATGCTACTCTGCTGCAGTACAAATACTCTCTTGATTTGTGGTGTGTCTTGTAACACATATTTTTGTGGCATGCTACTATGCTACAGTAGGAATACTCTCTTGATTTGTGTTGTGTCTTGTAACATAATTTTGTAGCATGCTACTATGCTGCAGTCGGAATGCTCTCTTGATTTGTGGTGTGTCTTGTAACACATAATTTTGTGGCATACTACTATGCTACAGTACGAATACTCTCTTAATTTGCGGTGTGTCTAGTAACACATCACTTTATGGCATGCCACTGTGTTACAGTAGGAATACTCTGTTGATTTGAGGTGTGTCTTGTAGCATATCATTTTATGGCATGCTACTATGCCGCAGTAGGAATACTCTCTTGATTTGTGGTGTGTCTTGTAACACATAATTTTGTGGCATGTTACTATGCTACAATAGGAATACGCTCTTGATTTGTGATGTGTCTTATAACACATAATTTTGTGGCATGCTACTATGCTACAGTACGAATACTTTGTTAATTTGTGGTGTGTCTAGTAACATATCATTTTATGGCATGCCACTGTTTTACAGTAGAAATACTCTGTTAATTTGTGGTGTGTCTAGTAACACATTTTATGGCATGCCACTGTGTTACAGTAGAAATACTCTGCTGATTGTGGTGTGTCTTGTAGTACATAATTTTATGGCATGCTACTATGCTGCACTTCTTTGCATTTAACTTCAGACTGTTTCCAGTACACCAGCTATGTACACATCCAATCTCATGCTGGAGCTGTTTAGTATCAGTGTATGACTGGATAACAGTGCTCAGATTGTAGTCATTAGCAAACCTATTCAACCACACCTCTAGGATATTGGGCTGGTTGCCTACAAAATAAATGCCAAATTGGAGGGGGTGCAAGCTGATCCATGTGTACTCCACTTGTTACAATTTTGCATTCAGATAGAATATCAGTAACTTTCACAACCTTGGATCTGTCAGATAGCTAATTTACAATCTAGTGGATAATGTAGGGGTGTACATAAAGTCTGTCTAATTTTTTTTAACAATATCAGTATGGGGGATAGTGTCAAAAGTTAAGCAGTGTGCACTGAGTGACCACTGTCCACAGCCTCTGAAATGTCTTCAAAGAAACTTACTAGGTTGAGGAGACAGGACCTGCCCTTCACAAAACCAATCTGATTGTGATCTACATCAGTTAAGTTGCTTGTACCTGCATAAAGGAGTTCAGGTATTATATGTTCCATGGCTCTGGATGCAAGGCTGGTGAGGCTGATAGGCCTATAACTGACTAAATCTGTACAGGGGGCACCCTTGTGTAAGGGAATAAAAGAGTCTGTTCTCTGGGCATCAGGAGTAAATCTTGTAGACATGCTGAGGTTGAACAGTTTAAGTAGATTAATAGCTTAAGTAGAAATGTTTTTGTGATTGCCTTATGATCACATCTTTTGTTGATTCTGTTTGAAAACTCAAACACTATTATTACTCACACAAGTGTTAATATTTGTGCATGACCACTGTGTACTTTTAAATGGAATTTTTTTACCTTTGTCCTATGTTGTACAGAGGATTAGAATATTTAAGTAAAGAAGTGCTAGGATGAAGTCATCCAAATAATAATAATAATAATAATAAAAAGAGATTTCTAGATTTTCTAGGATCTTTTTGAGTATGTTAGTGTAATGTTTTGTTAGAGTTACAAAAACTGACAAAACAGTGATCCAAGCTGACATAAGGAAAATGCATTCTGTTTAGTGCCAAACATTACTGACAGGTCTTCTGTCTGCAGCATAACGCTGGTGTGGCCTTCCTGTGACAACAGGGAATGTCATGTGCTCCTCCACCAAAGTACACATGTGGAGACAGGGTTTAGTAGTCCTGGTGCAAGTGCTTGTGGATATCAACAGTGTCTATAGACACTTCAGTGTATACAGAGGACCACCAAAATGTTTATTTTACCATACTGAAGTGGGTTAGGGTTACCGTGACTTCAAATGGGTTGGGCAATCCATGCTCTCCTGTAGGCATCTGGTCTATATGATATATGTTGCTTATACAGGTTAGGGTACATCTGTTGATCCTGTTGTACATCAGGGGCTTATGGTCCATTAAGCTAATACTGTCCTATCCTGTGTGAAATTTACCTTTCTGTGGTAGCCTGGTTGTACATATGGCACTGGTTCCTGCTGCATTTTGTCTGCATTTCACTGCCAGCTTATGCCCCGTTTACAGTGAATTTAGTCTGCTGAATGGGGTGAAGCAGGGATGCCAATGAGAAGTGCTCCATTTGCCAGATTACAAATGTAGTAGCTGTGGAAATATGATAGAAATGTGAATATGAACATGTTAGGATATGGTACATGTAATAAGTCAGACAGACAGAGAATTCTGTAGAAATATAAACATAATTATTTGATCTGTTATGTGGATTATACAGTAAGGGAGAGTAATGATTGTTTATTTAATAAAAAAGTAGGAAGTTGCTGTTGGATTAAGTGCATTAAAGAGATGGGATAAACAGGATGATGGGTTAAACATCAGAAAGAACAAAATATTTGGTGAAAAATGTATGTGCGTGAGAAGACTGTGTGCAAATATGCAAAAAAATGTATATATGTATATGTAGACACACACACACACACACACACACACACACACACACACACACACACATATATATATATATATATATATAGCTATATATATATGTATATGTAAATAAAGTATTTTTTTAGTGGCATGACAACAGTCATATCTACCTAAGCTACTACAAAACTCAGGCAGCTGAGATCTTGGCTTATGGCCTTTTGTAAAGGATGGCCTCTCAGGAACCATTCCCCACCTACTTACTGTGTATTGCAGTACTGCTACTGCAACATGAATCCACTCAACTGTGTGAATAGAAAACACAGCCTCCTGGACTTCCTGGCATCAGAGGCACATGTGTACTCACTCAAGCACTGAGCATGACACATTCGCCATGCTTTATGCCTTTGTACACTGGCAAATAACTTAGATCATATATTTGTTAACCAGGGTAAAGCACTGATCTCAAATGACCACTTTCAGGCTCAGCCGTGATGTTAAATGACCACTTTCAGGCTCAGCCCTGAAAAAGATAAAAGTTGCAATTCAAAATTACATGAAGGGAAGCTACTAAACAAATGGTAATGCATAGTATTGAATGGCAGAACATTAAGTAAACAATAATGTAATAAAGTAATGGGTATAGATGCATTACAACATATTGCTGAGTATTAATTCAGAAGACACTTTTAAAAGTATAAAGCTTAGCTTCAGAGAAGCACAATTTGTAGTTTAGGATGTTATGCACTAGGCATGCTAAGTGTCCAGAACATATGTATGAAGACAAGCTATTAGCTTGTTGTATACTTGTGCTTTGTTGTATGCCTGTTATTTGTTGGGAATTACTGATGTGAGTGGCTTAGTGTGTTGAAATTTAAGGAATATTGTTTTTATTGTAGCATTTGCATTTTGGTTGATGAGGTGGGCTTTCT
>NC_056738.1:472527551-472547551 GCF_019279795.1 Protopterus annectens
AGGAGGGCTGTGTTTGAGGTGCTACCATGCTTCAGTGGAAAGGCAGGATAGTGAGAGAAATCTGTCCATATCAGGTGCTAGAAATTAGTTCTCCCAGTCCACAGATGGAATACCATAACCTGTGAGGCTGTCACATTCAAACAAAGGCAGAGTGCCATATGTGGTGCAGAATGTGGATCTAAGTTCAAGGATTTGGATTCTTCTCCTTGTGAATTTTGAAGGCAATTCGGTTTTAATGACTGCCTACTGTAATTTTGAAAATATTCAGAATTACAAAATAAAAGTCTGAAAATACAGGAAAACAGCAAACGTTATCATTGCAGTTCTCCTTTAAAGTTGTTTTTTTCAGGACAGCAAGTCTTGCACCCCCTGATTAGGGGGGCAAGCTCCCTTACACCCTCCAACTAATATATATCAAATCTGAGATCACCATAGCTTAGAGAGAAGCAAATATTCTGAGAAATGGTAGTCTCATATTTGACATATGTAAGTCTACATTTTTAGTCACTCAATCTAACTGTTCCAGGGCTCACACTAACAAGTCTCAGAATATCAAATGGTTAGCGGATATGATAGCTGCTGTTGGCCTGGCTCTTCCCTGCCATGAAATGATGAAGAATATCTCAGCTTGTGCAGCTCTTGTAGGATAACGGATAAGAATTAGTAGAGGTCAGGTATATAAATGGTGTGATGCCCATACTGTTGGGTGAAAAGAAAATACTCAGTTTTGCTTTGGGAAGGTTCTGGTGTTTGGGGGAAGCACCACAAGTTAAGACTGTAGAATGCACATTTAGGCAGATATCATTGGACTAGAACATAATAGGAGGATGAAGAAAAGATGGCAAATATGTTGAAGAGAGACAGATATTGTTTAAGTCATTGTGCATGTAGGATGACAATGTTGCCTTACTGGAATCTACTGGGATTGTGGGAGGAGGAACGAGTACAAAGGTCATGGGAGTGGTGTACTTCCTGAGTTTAGAGGATACAACAGTAAACGGAAAGGAAGCGAAAACTATATAAGGGTCCTGCTTTATTGTTTCATTGTGGGTATGGCGTATGTGGGTAACCATTTGTAATTCTGAGACTCATAAATGTGAGTCCCTGAACAGCAAGTGTGATTGAACAAGACTTTAGTACTTCAGGGCATTCCCCTTTGTGCAAGATAGAGTGATCTCAGAGTTAGCATGCATAAGATTCAATGGCATGGGTGTGCTGCTCCCCCATAGTGAGGGGAGCATGGGGAATGCACATGCAAACAATTCAACAAGAATATAGCAGCTTTCCTTACTTTTACTACCTTTTTCTGTTATCTTCATGTCTTGAAATGACAAGGTGGGCCTTGAAATGCATTTATTATACAAATGTGCAATAATATACCGAGAACATGATGGCGGTTTGAAATGTGTAGTTATGTGAAATGTAAATTTTAATGTTTTATGTTTGAAAAATAATGCAAAGCTTTAGAAATGGAATGAGTTAGTTAGTAGTGTCTGGTGTTACTAGTTCTCTGCTTGTGTTTTTAGTGAAATCAAAGATGAATCTTAACAAACCTGATTACACGGCTTTCAGGACATTTAACTCAATGAAAATGCAGGAATGAATCGTATTATTTTATGCATTGTTTCTGGCTGGTTTTGGTAAATATCCCTTCTTTTCCTTGATTAATACCGAACAGAATAGTAATACTGACCCTGTTTTTAGGTGTGGTTGCAGTCAGGCTACTTCAAATTTCCTATTTCATATTAAAGTCCTGGATCACCCTACTTTGACCTTCTATTCTCTAGCAACATCATATCACCTTACTTTTTCCTTCTCAGAATGCAGAATATAAATTTATGTTTTTTTCTTCCTATAGGGAAGAGTTTATTTACAACTCATGCATGGATTGTCTTGCCATATGCAGGCTCCACTGTGACCCACAATGCCTCATCTCCTCCATTTTTATGTGTATGTCCTACATCTTGAGTCCTATACTTACTCAGACATATAGTATGCATCCTGCTATATTAAACCCCTTTAGCTCCAATAAACAGCATACAGCAGTTTGTTTAACTCGCAATTAAAGGATCTTCAAATAAAATGTTTCTGCTATTGACACAATATTAAGCATTACACTTTCATAAGTACTATCAGCTTTATATTAAATGCTCACTCAGGATGTTGGCATCAGTATTCATAACTATGAATTCTTCTGTCGACTTATCTTTTTTGCCTTGTGTGTGTATAATTTTTGCCTTTAACTGATATACATATGTCATCTTCTATACTTACTTCCACTGTTGAAGTTTGTTTCAACAACTACCATAATGCTTTAAGAGGCAAAAAGGTATCTTAGCTAATTAATTGTGCCCCCCTCTTTGGCTAATTTAAGCACTTCTTAATGAACTCCCTAAAACATGTAATTTGGGATCTGGCCGTACCTCTCAAAGGCATACCTGCCTTCATTTACTAGAGTTTAGAGTGTGGCACAATTTTCATTTTATACTATAAATGTCTTTACTAGTTTATGTACCCCTACTATAAGATGTTTAGTAACCTATTGCCAGCCTTGAGCTGATTAATCCTACAACTGCTTTTGTATCTTTCATGGTATTACTGTTTATTAGTGTAAATCACTGTGTAATTAACTTGATATCACTTTATATCATTTTTACCTTCTTCTAATCCCCAGGCTGAGTCTGAACATGATCTACTTGGATCAGTGCTTTTCCATGTTCAATAAATGCTTAAATAAATAAATACAGACCATCACATCAGTATATACCTGCATCTTTCCAAATGGATGCTCAGTCCACAACAACAGCAAAGCTCTGAGATAAGAAAGAATCATACGGTATCATTACTCAGACCACTGATCTTTTTCCAAGACATTGTTCGTTCCTACAAATTTATTTGAATGCGTGTGTTCGCATGGGGTGAATGGGCTGGTAGGAGGGAACACTAATGAGGCCAGGTCTGACAGCACAGTATTGGATTCAGAGATATGGGAATGAGACATTAATGAGGTGCTGCTTGGTGTGACCTTACCATGCCTCTGAGATGCTGATTACAACTGTTGCACTATTGGGCTGCCCCGAATTGTTCAATTTGCACTTCTAAATCCAAGGGTTAGTTCTATTATCCTTTTCTATGTCTACTCAAGATGCACGCATGTGTGTATGTATGATATGTATGTATATATATATATATATATATATATATATATATATATATATATATATATATATATATACACACACACACACACACACACACACACACACACACACACACACACACACACACACACACACACACACACACTATAACAAAATAGGGAACAAAATGCTATGCCTCTAGAATGTAAGTTATTTTCTAGAATGGATGAACGTGCATTTTGTTACTGTGCAACTGACAATTTAAGTAACTGCAGTCTCTTAAAAGATGGCACAGAACTGCGGGGGATAAGGCAGTAACATGCAGTAACATGCATGTAAGAAGAAAACCATTGTCAATGTAGCAGTAGCAGTAGTAAACATTTAGGTGACAAGATAGACCATCCTCTAAGTCAGACAGAAGTACAAAGTGAGTGTGGACATTTAGTCTCTGCAGTTGTTGTTTCTTATAAGACATGACATGACAATAAAGAATGACTGCTCCCATTTAAACAGTTGTGGAAGCAGTGGGAAGAAGGGACTGTGTTTAATAGAAGGCACTTCTTTGGATATTTTACTCTTTTACCGTGGGAATAATCCTATAGGCATCCCACTGCTTAAGCAGGAAGGGAGAAGCAGTCATCTGATAAACCATGTCTCTGAATCAATCAGGGAAAAATCTTAACAGAATCAGGAGCAAATCCAAAAATAATCAGCTGCAAATTTAAAATATTAATTAATAGAATTACTCTAAGATACTAACAGAATAAAAGAATGTGAATTCATATCCATTTTCTGAAGTAAAAGCAGTTTATAACTCAAATTATTGTCATAATGCAACAATTTTTCTCCAAAAGTCACTAAGTTTATTAAGAGGGGCATAACTAAAGTTTGAGTTACAATCAGGGACTAATGAGAGGTATAAGACAAGCACATTAGAGGCACTAATCCAAAAAAGATCAAGGCATGCTGTTTGAAAGCCCTAAATATATAAAAATTTGGCTAAAAATTCCTTACTACAGTCATCTAGCTGTCATCCTAGAAATATAATTAATAACATTCCCTTATCATAGTATTATATGGTGAAAATAATTTGTTCTGAAGTGGAAGAATTTGGTATTGTTAGTCAAGATTTAATGTCTAGCTTTATTAATAGAGGTTATAGGTTCATAGGTTCATAGTTGTGTACTAGGCTAATGGCCCTGGTGCCTTTACAAGCCTAGCCCATAGGATTACCCTGGCATTGTGCCAACCAACCTTAATTCCAAGTGCCCCTGTCGAGTAGAGCCACTGGAGTGATCCCCGGGGTAAATTTTCTATTTCTCATTGCACTCATCAAGCTTTCTCTTTAAGAGGGCCAGTGAGGTGCTCTGCTTGACATGTATGGGAAGTCTATTCCATAGCATGGGCAGTCTCTGGGTTATGGACCTGTCCTTCCAGCAGGTTCTGTTGATTGTGGTAATGAGGTTGAGTTCTCTGGAGTGTGTGGTGTGGAGGGGATTGGGATTTCTTTAGATGTAGCATTTCTAACAGAGCTGGGTCAGACATGGCTTTGTAAGTCAAGCAGAGGTCGCCCCTAAGTAGGTGATATAAGACAGAGAATAGTTGGAGTTTTTTGTCCGTCCATATAGGACAAGTGTTTAAGGCCTAGGATCCTCTTTGTGAGGTACTTTTGCAGCCTCTCCAGTTGTTGCAGGTGTCTAGTGAGATACATGCCAAATAGGGCATTATACTCCATGATTGGCCTAATGAGGGAAGAGTAAAGGGAGACAATGACCTATTTTTTCCGGGATGCAAAACCCTTAGTAATGAGATGTGCCACATAGAAAGACTTTCTGACCACAGTGGCAATGTGGTGGTCAAAAGAGAGGCTGCTGTTAACCTGTGTACTCAGATCTCTTATAACGCCTTTTGTGTTCAGTGGACTACCATCAATGTGGTAATTCAATGGAACTGGGTTTTTCCCAAAGGGGATGAAGACACATTTTTTGGCATTGAGCTTATTGGTTCTGACACCAGTTGTTGGTCTCATTGAGGCCTTTCTGTAGGATGTCAACATCACTTGGGGAGTTAATAATAGCTCCCAACTTGCAATCATCTGCGAACTTTGCCAGAGTCCCTTTGTGTTGGCCCAGACGTCAGAGAAGTAGATACCAAACAGGAGAGGACCCAGGACCGAACCCTGTGAGACTCCACTCATGACTGGTCAGCAGTCTAACTTGGAGTCAGCTACTTTCACACTGTGGATTCTATTTGTGAGCCAGTTTGCAACCCACCTAGTGATATAGGGGTTGATGCCTAGCTTAGTAAGTTTTTCTATGATTCCTGAGTGGGGAATGGTATCAAAAGCCTTGGCCAGATCAAGGTAGGTTGTATGAACCACCTTACCTTCATCCACAGCTCTGGTGACTGACTCAAAGAAGTCAACCAAGTTGAGCAGGCATGATCTACCCTTCACAAAACCAAACTGTGTAGGATCCAGAGTTTGGAGATGATCCTAAAATATTACAATAGGCTTTGGATAATATTAATAGTAAAAAAAAAAATCACAAGATGAATTACTAAAATATTAAGGTAAGAATGATCAAGTATATGGTGTGTGAAAACTAAGGCTGGTTACCATCTTTGGGAGTAATTTTAGTGCTTTTTGCCAGATTGTTAACAACCATTGGGTTATTTTGCAAATGGACAAAGTTTTTTGGGGATTCTACCTGACAAATATTTTTTTTCATTACAGACATGATAAGGGTATAGGAAATTATTTAGGTCATTACAAAAAAGGGTTGAATATAGTACATGATGTACAAACTAATTTGGATTTCAATGTTTTAAATGGGTCTTTCCCTTGTGGTGCATGTACAGAATGTGCTGTTATTCTCAAAAGTAAGACATTTATATCAGTGAACACTCCTAGAGTATATGAACTTTAAACTGATATCACTTGTAAGTCATGATGGGTCATATATTTACTTACATGCTCTTGTTCTGCTTTCTATGTTGGAAAGACATCTCTATTTTTGAAAACACTTATATTTGAACATTTTAGTGACATTAGATGTCAGCATGAATCTAATGCCTTGTTTAAGCAAATACTTAAGCATCCTAAAACCCAAAGTTTCATTTTTTGGGTGATGATAAAATTATGTTTAATCATCCAAGTAAATTAGGATAGAAAAACTTGCTTAGTGTAAAGGAACATTTGTTTGGATTGTGAAACTAGGAGCTTTATTTTCTCCTGATTTGAATGACTATTAGTTTAAGTTTTGTGTTTATATTTGAGCATATATCTTTAAATGTGAGTCCAGAAGAATTGTGATGTCATCTTCAAGGAAGTAATAAGTAACTGCTGAACATTTGAATTGTACTACCATACAGAGGAAGTAAAGAATAAAGTGTTGGATTGGGTTTGGAGAGTGCTAGCCTTTGATTTTTTTTCGTGTTGCCCGTTTATTATGCAGCTCACTTCAATGTAGTTCTATTGTTTTCATGATAGTTAGCTATTTTTTTTTTACCATTTTTTGTATTATTTATTTATTTATTGCAACTATTATGCCTGCAATTATTTTCCCAGGCGCATTATCTGATACTTTGTTTTCTTTTGCTGCCTTTCTTAAGGTCTCTCAAATGCAATGGTGTGTCATTTTATTTTAGCTATTACTTTTTTGTGATGTCATATCTTTCTTTGTAGTCATTTTTTATCCATGTTTCTTTTTTTCAGTTTCTTCACATCCTGTTCTTTTATTCTAAATTTGTGTTTCTTTCTTCGTTTTTGTCTATATTTTTCTGAGTCCTTTCTGGTTGTTTGTGTTATTCTTTTCTTCAGCTCTTTTTTCATGGGGGGGGGGGCTCTATAACTAGTGAATGATCAACAATTATGAGTGATGCAAATATAATAAACATACATAAACATACATTAAATGCAGTAATAATACAATGAATTTCAAAACTCAGTAAAAAGAAATAAAGCGGTTTTGCAAGGTTACTGCAAAGGAACCCATTATTGCAGTGATTTTTTGCCACTTTTTTCTTGATGTTGCTTTTGTTAATCATTTTATTAGTTTTTATTTATATTGCAATTTTCTGTGTTGCATTGGCTTTCTTGTGTTGTTTCACATTTATTTATTTTGTTTGTCACCATATAGTTTCTCTTTTTCTTACTTATCCTGTGGGAGAGTGTTTAGTTACTAGCTATTACTGGATCTGATCTTCTTGTTCTGTGGGTGTTTCTATCAGTTGTTCATAGGTTCATAGTTTCATAGGTGTTTACTAGGCTAATGATCACAAGGGCCTTTTTAAGCCTAGCCATACATCCCAAATCTCTGACAAGTTCTGATACCCTTGATAAGTGTAAGCATGGGCCTGGGACATGAACCATTTACAGGTTACCTATGTCCATTAAAGACATAGGTGCCAAACCAGGGATGAATTTCTGGTTTCCTATCCAATTGTCCAAGTTGCACTTGAATTGGGTTAGGGAGGAACTCTGCTTCACATGGATGGGGAGCCTGTTCCATAGACAGAGTAGTCCTATTTATATCACAGGCAAGGTTTACATCTTTAGAATGGGTAATTCTGGCGTTGTTTGTTTTGTGTATATACAGTAGGTCCATTAGAGTGGTGTCAGAAAATGCCCTGTATGCCAGACATAGATCTTCCCTTAAAAGCCTGTAGGAGACAAAATACATGGATAGGGCCTTGAGACAGTCTGCATAGGGCATTTTACTTATGCCCTGTATTATTTTAGTGAGGAACCTCTGTGGATGTTCCAATTGTTGGATATGCCTGTTAGGCACAAACCAAAGGGGGCATTGTACTCAATGACAGGTATGATGAATAACAAATAAAGTGGAACAATGACTTCCTTGGACTTAGATGCCATACCTTTGTTTATGCTATATTACTATCTATGTGTGTCCCTATGTCCCTGACTACTGGGTCAACTCTAAGGAGTGTTTTGTCAATATGATAGTTACCAGGGATGGATGACTTCCCAAAGAATACTATTATGCATTTCTTGGCATTTAGTTTTAGTCCATGGCTCTGACATCAGTTATTTGTCTGTGTCAGTCCTTCCTGGAGAACATTTGTGTCAGTGTGAGATTCAATGACAGCTCCTAATTTGCAAACATCTGCAAATTTAGTCAGCCAGAGCCACTGACACTGGGCTTGACTTTTGAGACTACACTTGTGACTGGCGTCTTTGTGTAGGTGGACTCCCCATTTCTAACTTCCTGTGTCCTGTTTGTGAGCCAGTTGGCTATCCACCTGGTGACATACAGGTTTGTATCTAACCTCTTGAGTTTGTAAACAATGCCCGAGTGGGGTATTGTGTCAAATGCCTTGGCCAGGTCAAGGTAGGCAGTGTGAATGATTTTTCCCTCATCCTTTGCTTTGGTGACCTTCTCAAAGAAGTCCACCAGGCTGAGTAGGCATATTCTGCCCTTGATGAAACCAAACTAGGTTGGGTCCAGTGTCTGGAGGTTTACTATCTCTCTACTGATTGTTGTTGGGATCTAGGCTGTTGTTACTATGTAGAGTTGGATGTTAACACTGTTATTACTTTTCTGTCTTTTTTTATTTGTGTTTTATATTTATTAGTATTAGCTATGTGATGCTTATAGGTGGTGGATGTTTTTATTTGTGGCATTGTGTATTTTAGGTTTTCTAATATCTCTATTTTTTTCATTAAAAACTGAAAATATTTTTTAGTTGTTACATTCCTTTGCATTAGTGTTTGGCTCAGTTATTTGTTCTGTGTTTTTTGAAAGCTTATCTGTGCTGGAATGTTTTTACAGTGCTGTTTTCACTGTGTAGATTGTAGTTTGCCATTATAGTATAGTTTTCCACTAAGGCATCTGGATTTTTCCCCAATATCTATGTGTATCTCTATATAAAATGCACATATGTGTATACATACACACAGATCTTGCAACTCCTTCTCTTAGTGATAATTTTAGAGTAGGGTATAGTACTGGCATTTTGTATATCCCAGTGCAGTCCCATTGCAGGATTTGATTGGCATGTCAGCACAGGTTGTCCAATTCATTTAATTTTGTTAACCAGGGTAGAACAGTCTACAGATTGTTTAGAGATTGAGCCTGGCAGCATTAGAAAAAAAAATCAGATAGTATAAAGTCAAGATATGCAGTTAAACAAGAGTAAAATACAGACTGTACTGCATATATAATACAAAAGTCATTACAGGTACAAAGACAACATATACAGCATAACAAAATAACAATACAGAATGTAATACTTTTTACAGAAAGTTCAATGATAAAATTAGTGCTAGGAAGAGAAATAAAATTGGGATGTCACATAAGAGGAATAACTGTATACAGAATTAATTTAGTATAATTTTGGGGAAGGATGACAGAGTATGAGGCAGACAGACAAAGAGTGCAGTCATCACTGAAGAAGAGTTATTGCATATGCAATAAATATAGTAACACCACAAAGAACAAAGACAGCGGAATATTTTAGTATCTGTGAAGACAGATTAATGGGCTTTAGTTAGCAGTATAAGTTGTGGGTAGAAGATGAACAAGTCTGATAACATGCACAGAATGTGAGCATTTGTCAAGTAGCTGCACAAGTTTTGAAGCAACAACAGGTTGTGTCTTTGAAGAGGTGTTTTGATTATTTCCTCAGTGATGAAAGGCTGTTTTCATTGAACAGTCACTCAGGTTTGCCAGACATGGGGACCCAGGATGGTCATGCATATAAGTGGCTGCCAAAGAATTGAAAAGAATGAAGACTGATTAGTCTGAAAATTAAACAGTTTAGTTGTAGTTTTATTCTGTGGATAATGGGAAGCCTGTGAGCTTTGGCAATGAATTGACAATAATTCTGTGCTCTTAGTGATAACGTAATGAATTGTCAAATGTTTGCTCATGTTTGTAAGAAGGAGAGGCAACCATGGAAGTTTCTGTTCAAGTTACTAGAGGAGTACCCCTTTGCCAACTTCTTCCAACTGCTGTTTAAGAGAGAAAGTGCGAAATCTTCATGGTCGAAAACAGTTGTGAGTTGAATTTTGGTTTTGTTAGTTGACAATGATGTTAGAAATTAAGGTTTTGATATAGCCATTTCCCTAGGTATTGCAAGTGATGGGTATTTATTAGAGAAGTGGTGTTTATGAATAGTTATGTGCCACTTACTGTGCACTTTGTTCTGCTTGTATTTGGTCTCAGATAGCCAATATCTGTTTTTTTTTTTTTAATGTGCCAGAGTAGCCTCCACTGAGTTAGCCACTTGGAGGGTTGGGCCATATCATCTTGTAGTTGTTTGTTGATAGCAGTGTGGGAAGAGTGTGATCTATGGATCATCATGTCCAGCGTCACTGTTAGCATTTGTGGAGCCAACAACTGTCAGGTTGGGTCCCTGGATATCTCCAGTCTAAGTATCACCCTGTCACCCCTTCTAAACAAGCTTTTACTTTGTGCTGCAGTAGTACATGCAGACTGATCTGTAACTACAATGCTGTTACATTATGACAGGCCTGTATGCCACACCATATTGACCCATCTCACAGAGTGACACTCATAGGGCCAGCCTTAGGTGAAATGGAGCAGTAGGCAAATGCTTCCTTGACTTCCCCCAGTTGTCTACTGTTTCACCCACACACACTTGCACATCCTCCAGTGCTCCCTTTGTTTTCCCCATCCCAAGCTCCCACACACCATATGCATTACCTCTTTTTCCTTTTCTCAAATTATGCCTCACTCTTCAACTTTTCAAGAAGTCAGGGCTTTCTAGATTGTATAAAGTGTATTTAGAGTTTTCTTTAACAACCTTTTAATCTGATGAAGACCTGAACAAAAATTATGACTATAGAAAGAAATTGACATTTGGCATCACTGTTCAACTTTACTTTTCCCTGTATTCTTTTAATACATCTTAACTGACTCGGACAGCACAGCAGTAGCTATGTAGGAAATAAATTAATTCAGCTGTGGTGTCCCCCCCCCAGATGCCATAGGGTTATAGAGGCATTTTCCCAATCTTTTGATCCAGTGATGACCTGAATTAAAAAAAAAAAAAAAAAAACATGAGTAAGAAAAGAAATTCATTCTTATTTTTTTTTCAGGGAATGCTAAGTTGTGTCCAAGGCTTAATGTTCAAAGCTGAAACAGCGAGGCTCACAAATAAACTTACAAGACAAATGTTTGAGACAATACATAAATCCTATCTGGAAATACTGCCTGTCTGCCTCTCTAACCCCTTCCTTCAAAAAAAAAAAAAAAGGCACAGTCACTTTATGTACATTTGTCTTGTGTTAAACTGGAATGAAAGCAACTACTCAAATGGCTATAGTCATGTATTTCAATTGACTATTGTCATACATATTCAGAGCATGCCTCCTCACCCGTACCCCCAAAAGGCAACTTCATGTATACATGACTGATGTGAGATTGTTCAGAAAGTTAAAAAATAATGACCACATTAATGTAATTCAACTTGTTGCTCCTGAACTGTATACTGCTCCTATGCAAGCTATAGTGACCTACTTCACACACATGTAAGATCTGCAGTGAAGTAAAAGATGCAATGACTAAACTGTCTCCACCCCCTACACAAGCTATAATGACCTCCTGTGTACACCTCAGAGATATGATTGTGAGGAAAATAAAATAAATAATAACCTCACCATCCTCTGCTCCCCATACATGCTACCGCAAAGTATAGTTGGGTAAGATCTTCATATAACAACAGATGCCCTACTTTTCACTGTTGTAATATTCTTCACTCTTGAGACATCCTGCTGAATGTCCAGCCAGCATACCATAGCCTTTACAGCTTTCAGGTGCCATACATCAGATATATCCTTATGTGCAAGGTGTAAGGTGCATATATGATGTACGAGAGTCTAATCCTTAGAAATGAACTGCCCAAGAAGAATCACTACAACCCCATAGGAAAGTAATAACATGTACATCCAGGAAGTGAAGAAGAAGAAGGGAAAAAGGATGTAAGAAAGACTTGTTGGCCAGGAGGAAAGCAAAAGAATATAATGGGGGGGGGGGGGTAGGAGGGTTGGACAGGGTACTGCCAACAATGAGAAGTAGGGCACCTACTATTATTGCAAGATCTTAAACAACTATACTATGTCCTTCTTATCACTGTTGCATTATTATCCACTCTTGGGAGAGTACAAAAGCTACTGGAAAGTTTTAGAGGAGGAAACCACAGAAAAGTGCTCCAAAAATCTATGATGGATGATGCTGGCAAAACCTGCCCTGAAAAAGACATCCCTTGTAAAGAAGGTGTGAACAGAGGACCAAGTAGCAGCTTCAAAGATGGACCTACTATCCATACCCTTGAAAAAAGCACCAGAAGAGGCCGCTGCCCTGGTATATGAGCACAACTGGAAGAAAAAAAGCTGCTTGACATGAAAAGAATAGCAAAAAGTATTGTTCTTAGAAACACAGGTGGAGATGGTTTGCTTAGATACTGCCAACCCTAATTTCCCAGCCTGAAAGTAAACAAACAGCTGCTCAGATTTCCTGATACGTTTTGTCTTGTTTAGGTAATATATGAGTTGTCTATGTAAATCCAAACTTTGAAGAACCCTCTCAATAAGATTCTGTGGAGAAAGGAACTTAGAAAGAAAATGAATGGACTGATTGAAGAACAAATCATTTGTCACCTTGGGTATAAAAGGAGGACTGTTACAAAGAGACACCCTGTCCGTAGGGAAAAAACAAAAAAAGTGGAACTGCTATAAGTGCTTGAGGTTTAGAAACACTCTTGGCAGAAGAGCCACTCAGGATACAGTTTTTCAAGTATAATTTAAGGAAGAGGAAACTGCAGGTTCCCAAGGGAACTGAGTCGATTTGTCTGGGCCAGAAGGGGAGTCAACAGCAAGATTTTGGGCCTGTCCCATACAAAAATCTACAGAAACATTGGTAGTAGTGGAAGAAGAGGATAGGTGTACAGAAACATCCCCTTCCAAGAAAAAGACATTTCATCCACTTACCAAGCTAGAGGATTTGGCACTCTTGAACAGAACTGGGGAGTTGTCTATTCACAGGAATGGCAAAACAAACTACTTGAGGAGTATCCCACCAATGTACAATGTCCAGAAACACCTCCCTATGAAGCATCCATTCACCAATATAACAAGGCCCAATAAAAATAGCAACACTGGCTCTATCCTAGAATGGATAATGGCCTGTGATACCAATAAAATCTCTACCACAGGAATACTACCCATCAGTATTAGTGACCACCTACCGCAAAACTGCACCAATGCCAAGTAAACATACTTACAAACAAAGCAGAGACCTATCCCATTTCTGCCCAATCATCCTTACTGAATCTCTACATAGCCTCAGTTGGAACTCACTAAAAATCCATCCCCTCAATGATGCAGTAGAGTTATTTCACTCTACATTTCTTAGAATCTTAGACAATCTTGCCCCTCCCTGACAAAAAGGAGTGAAAACTAATAATGCCAGCTGGCTTACCATGGCCACCAAGCAACTTATGTCAGCCAGAGACAAAGCATGGAAGGCATGGGAAAGGACCCCCCAAGGCCCCCCCCCAAGACCTCATACAATATAAGGAAATCCAAAACAAAGTAAAGCAGTAAATAATTAACAACAAAAAAGAATATTACCTCAGACCACAAATTCACCATAAGCATTACCTCAGACCACAAATTCACCATGAGCATTACCTCAGACTACAAATTCACCATAAGCATTACCTCAGACCACAAATTCACCATAAGCATTACCTCAGACTACAAATTCACCATAAGCATTACCTCAGACTACAAATTCACCATAAGCATTACCTCAGACCACAAATTCACCATAAGCATTACCTCAGACTACAAATTCACCATAAGCATTACCTCAGACTACAAATTCACCATAAGCATTACCTCAGACCACAAATTCACCATAAGCATTACCTCAGACTACAAATTCACCATAAGCATAACACCAAAAAAGTCTGTAGCTCTATTAATTCCTTACCAAAACCAGACCCCAATAACAACCCATGCCCAGCTCCAGACAAAACACCCACAGAAATAGCCTCACTCTTTAACTCACATTTCATTAATGCCATTGCCAACCTTACCACCAACTTACCGCAAACCAACTTACCTCCTGCATACTCAGCATCCCAAGGTACTTATAGGTCTCCACTCCCCAGCTTTTCTCTTTCACCTATTCCTACAACTGCCATAAAAAAAACTTCTTCTAAAACTTAAACCAGGCACTCATGCCCCTGACAACCTACCTCTTGAATACATATAATTATCAGCAAACTCTATAGCGTATCCTATCAGCATACTCATTAATAGATCAATCCAGGAGTTATATATATATATATATATATATATATATATATATATATATATATATATAAAATACATATGGTTCCCCTTCACAAGATCGAATGGATGGAAGCTCGAAATTCATAATCTCGAGACCAGAATCTCGAACATCCATTTACTCGAAATTGTTTATGGGAGCCTTAGGTTTAAAAATGAAAAAGTTAACTTACCTTATTGCAGGGGACCAGGTCCCCCTGTACCCTAGCAGTTTAAATGTGAATGTTCTGTGACCGCACTATAGCAGAGGAATGGAAAATCTTCCGTTTTGCGCTTACGTGTATAGCGTGGAATGGGAGATTTCCCTTTCCTTCACTATAGTGTGATCTCGGAGTAGGTATATTTAAGTAGGGAGGTGTGGGAGGGCAGTGCCCCCCATGTGATGGGTGCAGGGGGGGGGTGAAGTCCCCCCACGAAAACATTTGAAAGGTGTTAATTTTTTTTTGTCCGTTTCATATGTTCGAGTTTCTCTAAATTCAAGATTCTGGTTTCGAGTTTATGAATTTCGAGTTTAGAGACATTCGATCCTATGAAGGGGAACCATATATATATATATATATATATATATATATATATATATATATATATATATACACACACACACACACACACACACACACACACACACACACACACACACACACACACACACACACCCACAATCTGGAAAAAACATACATTCTCCCACTCTACAAAGGCAGAAACAATACAGATGTCACCAACTTTTGACCTATAGCCATTTTCTCACCTGTTTCTAAGATCCTAGAAAAATGCATCCATGCACAACTTCTAAAATAACTACTAGACAACCAAATCCTTTCCCCTACTCAACATGGTTTTAGACCAGGTCACAGTACTACCACAGCTCTTTTTTCTTTTCAAGACACAGTCACCCATGCTGAGATGCTGGAAAAGTGGTCTCTTCTCTCTTTGTTGATCTATCCAAAGCTTTTAATACTATCTCTTATCCCCTTCTTCTCACTAAACTTTCTAACTTAGGTATTGCTCCCTCTACTCTAAACTGGTTCTCCAACTACCTTACAGGTAGTCACCAATCAACCAAGTGGCAGCAATCTTTCTCCCCTTTCCTTAAAATGACTATAGGTGTACCTTAAGGATCTATTCTAGGCCCCCTGCTGTTCAGTGTTTTTGTCAACAACTTCCACTCCACCCTTAATCAAGGTACAGTCATCCAATACGCAGGTGACTCAACCATCTTCTGTACTGCCAGCTCCACATCAGAACTGCTACAACCTACCCAAAACACCATTAGCACCACTGAAACCTGGATAGCTAATAACCATCTTGCCCTAAACCCCAACAAAACCAAGCTTATGCTATTTTCCCCTAAAAAGACCACCCCTCTGCACAAAGACAAACTCTCCATCTCTTCTCAAAACAATACCATCATTGAGGTTGTTCCAGTACTAAATCTTTTGACCTTCACATTCACAGTAACATAAAAAACACATGAAAAACTAGGATCACTCTATAGACATAAATACTTCCTTAATCACCCCACTAAATTGTCCTGGGCCACTTCCTTTCTGCTACCATCTCTTTTATATGGTGCACCTCTTCTAACCAATATCCAATTTTCCCTTAAATACAAGCTGGACTCATGCTATAGCAAAACTGCAAAATTTGTGACCAATTCAAAATATTCATCCCACTGTTGTACCTCACTACACCTATAAAACTGGCTAGTACTCCCACACTACCTAACATATCTACAATTAACTACAGCACATAGACTTATATTCATACCTTCAAACTGTCCTTCCCTTTCTTCCCTGCTCACTCAGTACAATTCCAATAGACCTCTTCAATCTGATGGGCAACTTCTTCTGAATGTAGAAAAGCCTAACCTTCCTGCTGGTCAGATGCTGTACTCCTTTACCATCTCCAAACTATGGAATGCTCTACCACTATCTCCCAGGACAACCAGCAATTCTGCCCTCTTTAAAAAATCCCTTAAACAACACCTCTCTTCCTAAAGGCTGTGTACCTGTACCATATCATTACTCCCTAAAATGCGATAATACCCAAAATCCACAAAAAAAACCCACTTCTCTTTACATTCTCCTTTTATCTTCACTACCCTCTTTCCTTCTTTAGCTCTTCACTTGTGTCTCCATCTGTTCATACTAGGTCAACCCTTTGTAAACTTGTATTCCCCTACAGGTAACAAAACAATTTATTTTCTCTACTTATGTAAGCACATTAGTATCAATTTATTAATGTTGTGAACTACTATATGTATTGATGCACTACGTTTACTTAGTCTATGTATGGCATTGATCATTGCATGTATGTATTGATTTATTTGTGGTATAATTTGCATAATTTGTAGTATAATTCATTGTGGAGTTTTTCTCCCCAGGCATCCACTGAAAATTGGCTCATATTGGCCCAGTGGACCAACCCAATAAACAAATGCAAATAAGTAAGTAAGTAAGTAAGTAAGTAAATAAATAAATAAATAAATAAATAAATAAATAAGGATTTGTCCTGGACCTGCTCAAAGAGTCTGCCACAAGATTGTGTTCTGAAGTAATGTAAACCGCCTAAAGAACTAAGTGATGGCAGACTGCAAAATCCCAAGCCTGAGGAGCAAGCTTGCAAAGAAGGTAAGATTTTGTGCCCCCTTGCTTGTTGATTTACCACATAACTGTGGTACTGTTTGTATAAACCTTTAGAGGAACTGGAACTCAAAGGGAGTGAAAATCCTGGAGAGATAGAAATAGAGCCCTCACCAACTTGATGTTGATATGGTCTGCCATTTGTTGATGGGAACAAAGACCCTGAAGTAGCAGGAGGCTCCTCAACCTTGATCTGAAGCATCCATGTACAGCTCCTGAGCAGGGAGAGGAACCTGAAAAGGCAGACCTGAATTTAGGGAAATCTAGTGAATTCACCAGCAGAGCTCAAGCTTGAGACAAGGCAAGAGAGAGACCAGATACTCCTGAGGATGGCAGTGCTGGAGCCAAACAGTCTTGAGATACCACTGAAATTTCCTCATGTGGAATTTGGCAAAAGGAACCATGGGAATAGTGGATGCGATGTACCCCAGGACTCAGAGAAATTTCCCTTGCAGAAAGGACTGGAAGAGATAGTAAAGAAATAAGCAGTCAAAGACAGGACCTTGCGAGGCAAGAGGCAAGCCATCATTGGAATGGTCTGAATCCTGCAACCCATGAACACTTGGTCCTGGGAGGGAGTCAACACAGACTGTCTGAGGTTGAGGATGAACACCACACTGTGTAGAAGGATGGTGAAATGAAGATTCTGAAGCAGGAGCTGCTAACAGGGGGCTTGAATAAAAAGGTCATCCAACTACGGGAAAATTTAAATTCTAGGAAGTCTGCAGAAGGGAACTACAGGGACCAGACATTTCGTAAAGACCCTCAGAGCTGTAGAAAGACCAAAATGCAAAGCAGAGAATTAATAATGAGAGGAAAAAAATGAGAAATATAGAAACTTCCTGAAGACAGGGTGAACAGGAATATGGATTTAAGTGTAGTTCAAAGCCAGGGGTACCAGAAAAGCTTGAGGAAGCAAGAGAGGGAAAAGTATTTGAAGAAACAACATCCCAAAAGTAGAAATCTTGAGAAAGGTGTTGAGAAAGGACAAACCAAGAATGGGCCTTCTCAAATCCTCCTTCCTGGGAACCAGAAATATCTTGGAATAGAAACATTTCCCTGCTGAGACAAGGGGACAGGCTGGATATTTCCCTGTACCGCCATATCCTGAAGAACTAAAGGAAAAAGTAGATGCTAACAAAGAGAAGGCTGAGAAGGCCTGCAAATGGAGGAAACGGGTTCCAGATTATAAAATAACCATTCTGGATAATGGAAGCTTTTGACGCTGATAACCCTGAGAAGGCTTGTCCTGAAAATCTCTCCTAGAAGATCTCTTTCCCTTGAAGGCTCAGATGGGAAATGTCAGAAGTCTTACCCTCCAAATCATGCATATCAACAATAATGCCCCCAAGCTAGGAGAGAAGAGGCAGGACATACCTTGTTATGTAGGTCTGGTAATAAAAGTCCTGAAAGCTAATTTAGCAGAGGTATATACTTTTTTACCAAATCTGTCCTAGGCACTCCTGTTCTTATCAGAAGGTAAAAGCTTAGAAGATGACAGCAACTTGGAAGGTTTATCAGTGGCTACAGAATCAACAGCATGATAAGGGGTTGGACTTTTATATAAAAACCTCTGAGCTTCGGGAATGTTATAGAACATATTCAGTTTCTTAGTGGCAGAAGGTTGATAATAAGGGCCTGAGAAGTTGCACTTAAAGTATCCAAAAGGGCATTCAGCACAGGAGGGAGTATAGAAGGCTGAGGAGAATCTATGTGCAAGGGTTTATAGTACTTTTTTGAACTTCAGAAATCTGGGAATAGTCCCACAAAGTGTTCCATCATACTAACCACTGTATCCCCAAAGGACAATTCTTCCATACAGGAGACAGGAGAAAGTGAATTCCCTTCTTTAGACTTCAGGGCAAGAAGAGAGTGGATCTGAAAAGAGTAAAATCAATGACTCCTCATCACAGTCTAACTCTTCATTAGATGAATCAGAGTCCCCAGGAAGTTTAGAAGGACTGAAAGACCAGGGAATAGAAACAGGAACAGATAATCATTGAAGGGGTTTAAGAGCCATTAGAGCATTTAAAAGTCCCTGAGTAAAATCCTGCTATTCTTTGTTGGGATCCTTAGCCACAGGGGCACATGCCTGGTCTTCTGCTTCTATTTTAAAGTATCAGTTTTAACAAATCTAGGAGATCCAGACCCCTGCCTAAATTCAATGAGGGCACCAGACACTTCTTTCCTAACAGGTATTTGGGGAATCCCCCTAGACCATGGTTCCCCCTCCATATTTTTACCACACATAGGCACAGCCTCAGTGGATGTGTAGCTAGACAGCTCTGAGGTGGCTTCCAACTGGATCATGGTAGAGGGAGCTGATGGTGGCACCTGATGGCCCTTGGGTTCTTCATTCAACCCAACAAAGATGTTCAGTGGAGGCTGGACAGTAGCAGGATCAGTAAGCCCCTTTTTGGCTTTCTTCTTAAGCACCAGCTGATCATCAGGCATGTGGATTTGGCCATGGTACCTGAAGCAAAATGCTTCAACTACTGGTTCACCAAATAAATAGAAAGAAATGACAGATGACTGCAGAGTCTGTTAGGGACAAATGCTTGGCAAACCAGACACTGCATATGGACACGAGTAACACACAAACAAAAAAGACACTTTTCATGGATGTCTTTATGGAGGATCTCCCTCCCACACTCGCATTTTCCCTTTCTGGGTGACATGTAAACTAAAGTAAAAAAAGAAAAAAGAGAGGACGGACATGATCCCAAATAGGCACTTATCTTTCCTAGGCTCAATAGTTTCATTAAGATCATCTGCAGTTGTGCTACATATTTTCTGTTATACTATTTCACAACAGTGGAATTAATTATATTGCTCCTCTCTTGAATGTCAAACTTAAAACTGATCAAAAGTCAGGAT
>NC_056738.1:472552551-472567551 GCF_019279795.1 Protopterus annectens
CTGATGTACTGCTCTCATTGGTCTTGAACCAGGTCTCCATGATGATACATATGTCAATGTTTTCCAGTCTAAGGAATACTTGTAGGGTGGATTTTTTTGTTTAGGCTATTAGCATTGAGCAGCAATACATTTAGGTTAACTGGATTCTGTCTTGTTATACTGGAAACTTTAGAAGATTAATGTTGCCTAAAAATGGCACTATGGGGGAGTGGCACACAGCTACAGTTATCCCACTCCACAAGGAGAGATCCACCTTGGATTCCGGAAACTACTGCCCCATCAGTCTGACGAGCCTGATCTGCAAGGCCATGGAACGTATTATCATGGAACTTATAAACAAAGACATTGGCAACCTTCAAACACTGGACCCCATGCAGTTTGGGTTTATGAAGGGCTGATCTTGTCACCTGAACCTGATTGACTTCTTTGAATCAGTCTCCAGAGCTGTGGACAAGGGTAAGGTGGTCCAAACAGTCTATCTGGACCTCGCCAAGACCTTCAACACCATCCCCCACTCTGGAATCATAGATAAATTTACTAAGCTGGGCATTAATCCCTATGTCACTCAATGGGTTGCCAATTGGCTTACTGACAGAACCCACACTGTAAAAGTAGCCAACTCCAAATCCAGCTCCAGACAAATGACAAGTGGAGTACCTAAGGGTTCATTCCTGGCACCGCTCTTGTTTGGCATCTACTTCTCTGAAGTACAGGCCAACACTAAGGGACTCTGGCTAACAAAGTTTGCAGATGACTGCAAACTGGGAGCCATTATTGAATCCCCAAATGATGTGGATATTCTACAAAAGGGCCTTACAGAAACAGATGCTTGGTGCCAGAGCCATGGGCTCAAGCTCAGTGCCAAGAAATGTATAGTTATCCCCTTTGGGAAAAAACTTGTACCCATGAATTACCACATAGGTGGCAGTACACTAAACACCAAAAGTGTGATAGACTTAGGAACACAGGTGGACAGTGGTCTCACCTTCGATAACCACATCGCCATAGCAGTCAGGAAATCCTTCTATGTGGCACACCTCATCACTAAGGGCTTTTCATCCAGAAAAAAAGAGGTCATTGTCCCACTGTACTCATCCCTCATTAGACCTATTATAGTATACAGTGCCTCGTTTGGTATGTACCTCTCAAGACATCTTCAACAACTGGAAAGGCTGCAGAAATACCTCACTAAAAGAATCACAGGCCTAAACCAGATGCCCTATGCTGACCGTCTAAAAAAACTTCACCTCTACTCTGTCACATATCAGCTACTCAGAGGTGATCTCTACTTAACATACAAAGCCATGTCAAACCCAGAGCTGTTGGACATGCTACACTTAAAGAAATCCCAATCCCTCAGAGACACACGCTCCAGGGATCTAACCCTTGTCATCACAATGAACAAAACATGCTGGAGGGATAGGTTCCTGACCCAGAGACTCCCCAGACTCTGGAATAGACTGCCCATACATGTCAAGCAGAGTGCCTCTTTGGCCCTCTTCAAAAGGAAAGTTGATGATTGGATGGGAGATAGAAAATTCACCCCAGGGATCATGTCGGTCACCCTGATAGACAGGGGTCCAGGGAAGTAAATACTCTGGGAAGAAATAGCCAGGGAATTGTTACGGGTAGGCTTTTATAGGCCCTAAGGCCAATAGCCTAGTACCAACCTATAAACCTATGAACCCATGGACAAGGATTTAGCCAATATACAGACTCTTTGGGAGGATAGGTGCAGGCCATCCCTGGCAAAGCAGTTAGGACTGTCTACCATCTCCTCTGAGGCAGATATTGATCGTACCCCATTAGAGACAGATGCCAGAACCTAAGTAAATTTTTGAAGCCCATACATTTTTGTTTGTACTGCAGCATCATTCTTGTGATGGTGGACTGTTGGTCCAAGCAAGGTTCATACCTGCCTCAGACACATATTCTAAAAGCTCCATCATATCTCTCTTCATATGGTCCAGAGAGATGCATGTCAATTCATTTACACCCATGTGAACTATAAGTGTGTCAAATGTGTACCTCTGGTGTAGGGACTTCAGTGCATATGTGATATACTAGCACTGAAGCAGATATCACTGTAGAATCTGTACTTGTCAGAATTTTGACTTCTCACCCTAGATCCATTCATATTAGTGTACATTCTTTCACATTGCATGTTGGATATTTTTCATGCAAAGTCACTTTTCATTCCTAATAAATATATTAATAAAATAAAATAAAAATAAAAATAGTTTTAGTTTTGTTTGCTTGCGATTATTTCAGATTTGCACTAAACTTATTGCTGTTTTTACAAACTTACATTAATCCTAACTCCCTAATGTTGACATTTGTTTTATCAACAAAACAGATGCAAGGCAGATGTGTGAGATTGACAATTCCTGGGGTTGGGAATATGTGTATTTTCTGGGGATTGTGCAGTCTTGGAGTTAGTGGTTCTAATTGTCAGGGGATGGGGGGTATGCAACCTGAAAAAGACAATAGTTTTCTTTTGCATGGTTCGAGGTCATGCCCCGGAGCATGAGCATTAGGATGTCAATCTTTTTTTCATCTTCTGCAGTCAATGTTTTTGTGTTGATGTACTCAGGTTTAGATTAACTTCAGTATATCTGTATATTATACACAGATGTATATCTTAGTGTTTCCCAATGAGTTACATTTAAGCATTGCGTATTTTATTTTTCCAGAAATCCTACATGGGTTTGTTTCCTGAAGGACAATGCATGCTGACTGTAGTACATTAAATGCTACTCATTCTGAATGGTAGTTATGATAAATCTGATGTTTAAGGACAGGGGCAGTGCCCTGCATGTTTTTCATAAAAAAGCTGGGGATCGGTATTTAGAAGAAAGAGTAATCCTTGGAAGCAGTTATGCTGTGCATAGAACAGTGTTACAAATAAGACATCCTGACTATTTCAGGAGCTTGTTGACTATGTATGTTTATAAAACTTATCATTGCAAATAATTATATTTTAATTTAAGAGTTACTTAAATGTATTGGATACTTGTGGCATCCTGATATTGTACTGTTATCACTATTGTCATCTTCATTTTAGTATTAAATGTAACTGAACCGGTAGAGGATCATATATCTATCACATCTGCTCACTTGTTGCAGTTAACACTTCACAGCTTCCCTTCTACTCCTCCCACCACTAATGTGTCTTTCCATGTACGACTGAGGTCATCACTCACCTTTTCTTCCTGAATCCCCTTAGTATTTTATTCCATTTGTGTTCCACCATTCCTGTGATTGAAATAACCTTAAGTCTAACATGAACCTAGCTTGCTTCAAATGCCATTTAAGTACCTTTCTATTTCCTTTTCAGATATTGAAATATGTCATTTACAGGTCAACGTCCAGCATACCAATTTTTTTTACAGAGTACCAATTTTTAAGTTGCTCCGTCCCTCCTTTCCTGCGGTATATAATCTCAAGTCTCTCCTCATAGCTCAACCCTTTGATCCCTCATACCATTATAGACAGTTTCTGTATTTGCCGTTATAATCTGCAAATTTAAACAGTATGTCATTCTGAAGTATAGTAAGAGAAGCATCTACCGCTCCATTATTTCTTTATTTTATTTACTTTTTTTGTGCAAAGTCAAGGCTTTCTGTTTATGACACTTGCTGACATGTCCTCTTAGAAAATGCTTGTGAGTGGGCAGCACTTAGTCCCCATTTGAGTTTATAGTGGCCACAGTGATTTTTTTTTTCCTGTCAAGAGAATACTATATGAAAGTACTTTCCCTTCCCTAACTGTCTGCACTATCAGAGTTATAATATAATAAAGTGAAATATGGAAGGTATCCTCTCCAGCAAATTTTTCAACATTTCTTTAACAAGCTCCATTGTTTGGAAACCTGTTTTGTAGTAAACTTCTAAAACAGGATAGATACATGTCAAGTTATTCACTGAATTATATTTATGCTGATGTTTGACTGACCCATAGGTTTTTACTACTTGAAACTTTCTTAAAATTTGCTACTAAATTTATCCCACATTATTATTTTCTTTACAGTCCACTATTTACCTTGTGTGAGTTACAGATTTCTTATATTTATCATTTTAAACACAAAACAAATAATTCCAATATAATCTTATCACACATTTTTGTATGCTTTTACTTTGGAGTCCCTTTATCAGAGTACGTGTTAACTGAGAGAGCAGCCAAAGGCAGTCTGTAGGTAGATATTTCCTCTGGAAATATACTGTTGTGCATTTCCAGTTTTTATTAAATAAAATGAATTGACTGTTAACAGGAGATGATTGTGGTTTAAAAGATGCAGGGCAGCTGCAGTGGTGCAGTGGTTAGCATTGCCACCTCACAGCAAGAGGTTCTCTGTTTTGTTCCTCAGCTGGGGTGCCTTCTGTGCGGAGTCTGCATGTCCTCCCTGTGGTGCTTCAGTTTCCTCCCACATCCCAAAGACATGCTGTAGGTGGATTGGATACTCTAAATTGGCCCTAGGAGTGAGTGCGTGCACGTGTGTGAATTGGCCTTAGGCGTGAGTGCGTGCGTGTGTGCGCGCGTGTGTGTGTGTGTGTGCGCCTTCTGGGATGGCAACTCAACACCGTAAAATTCCACTGCCAATCATGAGCGGACAGATGATCCACTGTGATGACCCCTAACCGGGAAAAAGCTGAAAGAAGAAGAAGAAGAAGTGGTCTAAAAGATGCACATAGTTTATATAGTTTGTGATTCTGTTTGTAATCAATCAGTCAAAGGAATAAAAAGATGGAAGCTGTTGTTAAAACCAATGATAACTTGTCCCTTTAGAAAATCTTTCTTTCTTTCTTTCTTTGAGTTAGCAGGAACATAACAAAAAAGATTGTTGTAATCTCTTCCATTCTTTCATAAACCAAACCTTATTTAACATGTTTGTGATTTTTTATACTATTATTTTTTGTTTGGATTGTGGTTGTTTTTCCAGGACTTGTTTTGAAGCACAGTTTCTTTCTCAGTTAATGAACCATTCTTGGATATGTGTTATCCAATTAGTTTATTTATTGTATTCAGTCCATTACCTAGGTTTCTTTTTTACTCATATTTGTTTACATTATTTCACTGTGCTGTGCAATCCAGGTGTGAAGGTTCCATACTGATAATCATACTGCCTAATTAGCAGTATATAAACAACTGCGCCTAACACCCACCATGTAGTATAAACAGTACAGCACTGCCATGCAGACTAGAAGCAATACGTTTTGAAAACAGCAGCTATAATACAGCTGAAGAATTATTTTAGAATACTGAAGGAATCAAGATCATCAGTTCATGGATGAGAAGGGGTCTGGGTGTAGCAGAAAACCAGCAGAAATTAGGTCAGACTAAAACAACATGTGCAGCATTACTTGGTCCACTTTTTTCCATGTCTGTAAGTTCCTGCAAGTTGACTACAAAACTGTACTATGTAAGAAGTTAAAAAGGGGAAGCCAAAGCAAGGCAAATCCTGAGTTCTAAAAATATGGTAACACAAAATGAGGAACACTTGCCTCATCATGTGGAACAAAATAGGCAAAATGTGGAACACATACTAATGGCTTATGGTAACAAAAGTTACCAGACCTTGTTCCTACACGTTGTGATAAACATTAAAGCAGCACAGGCCCATCACAATGTGCAAGCCCATCTGTTGCTACCTCAGGATAACTGTACTGCTCAGCAACTGCTACTGATCGACAGTGTGAGTTATTCTATATTTTACAATGACTGTCCATTAGTATTCAAAAACATGCATGCTGTTTGGCCAGCACAACCAGCGGGCCTGTTGTAAATCCCACAATATACCAACGGAAAAAGGTCTGGTCGTATATTCCAAAACTTTTTTTTTTCAACAAAAAAATGAAAAAAAAAACTATAGTCTGTACTCAGGACATACCGAGAGGCAGCATGGGGGAAATACAAAGAAACTAAAGACATGTACCTGATTTTCTTTGCATTTCCACCATTCTGTCTCTCTCTCCTACCCCTAAAGTAGCTCAAACTTTTTTTAATAATAAAAAAAAAAGAAAACAAAACAGAGCAATGGAGACTTTCTTTTCTCCGTTGCTTCCTTTTCAAAGTTTTGATGTACTGGGTATGCATGGGAACGCAAGTCCCATACACATGCGCAGTACAGCAAAACAATGCAGCAGTATACCACCAGCTGTGGAAGAACAGTAATGTGCAGTTATACAAAGAGATTATTTAAGAAAAGTAAGTATTTTTTTCTTAAATAATGTCATTGTATAATAGCAATAACTGACTCCGTGGTTATGGTATATTGCATTTTACCCGCAGTTGGCTTTATTTAATCACTTGAGCTTCACTCTCCTGATTAAACCATGCCAGCCATGGGTAAATCTTCAATATACCACACCACATCATTGGTTATTGCTTAAACATATAACTCTTAGCCAGTGGTATGTCCCTCCATCTCTTCCCTGTTTGAATCTCAATGCATCTGTTAGACATACAGCATTATCTTTAAATTTAGCAATACTGAGTAAAAAAAAATCTTTTGGCTTTTCCCGGTTAGGGGTCACAACAGTGGATCACAGGTCTGCTAATGACTGGCAGTGGATTTTTACAGTGCCGAGTTGCCAGCCCAATACCCAATCTTCAAAGAAGGAACACTCACACATGCATGCACCTACCTGCATGTCTTTAATGCTTACACCATGTAGTAATGTATTCTGTCTCCCAAACATTGTTTTAGTGACTATCACTGAATAAATCACACTATAGTCCACATATTAATAATAATCAAAACTAAAATAAAAAATATTTTCTGAAAAATATCCACATTATGAACAAATAAGTTGTATTTTCAAACCTTTGAAATAGAAGATACTTTTTACAAACTGTACTAAAATATATTTGCTGATGCAAATGGCTGACTACTACAACAACAACAACACTCCTTCCATCTGATTGGTTCATGACATACCAATCTATTGCTGTGGCCAACAGACCACTTGCCATCAAAGCAAAGATAGCAAATTTTATCCTCTTTTGCCAAATGGCAGTAGCGCATACATTGTAAAAGTCTGTTTTGTGGTATTGTGCAGGGAGTTGTGAAGCACTTGAACCTATATGAATATTTAATATGGATTTTTTTTATTCAACAGGATTTTGTTGATTGCAATTGAATCATGGTTCTATGAGTTACTTTCATGAGTGTAACAAAAGATGATAGATCTGAATTTTATACTTGTTTACTAGATGCTAAAAAACTTTTCCCCAGAGCAGATTAATAGTTCCTCCTTGCAGAGTTATTAAACGTGTTGCTCTTTGAAACAGAAGTGAGTTTTCCGGTTAAACAAAAGAGCACAACATAAACTACATTTCCTTTCCTTAACTCCTTTTGCACATGTCCTTACATTGGTACGATAGAACCTTAAAATATATCAGCTGTGGGAACACATAATCCTTTCCATCTGCCTACTTAATTGCCACCTTATTTAATAACTTTAAACATGAAATGGGTCACTGGTGCAATTTCATAGTATGCATTTCCATTTGTAGTGATACCCTTAAGTTGGAGAACTACCTACTGTAGTATATCAGACTGAGACACAATCACTCTTTTGATGTCAGTTTTGGCATTAGCTAAAAACTTTACTTTCTCTTTTTTTCCCAAATTAATTGTCACAGGAGGCGTTTTTGGGCCAGTCAGCAACTTATGTCATGTTTCACATATGTTGTTGTTTAAATAAGACTTAGTTTAATGTTGATGTTTTAGACTTATGGTAGAGGAACACTTTTCTGTTACAGCTTATAACAGTTTACATCAGTTCCACAAAAGAAACTATTGCCAGAACTCACATCACTAAACTCCACTGTAATGGCTGCATGTTATATCTACTTCCAAATTAAGAAAAAGTGTAGGAGGCATAAGCCCCCTGCATGCACCACACCCTGAAAGTTAATATATAATAAATCTGAGATTGCACAATAGTGAAAAAAGAGAAACTTCCTTAATCCCACTGCCCACCAGTCTTACACACGTAGGTGCACATGTATGCACTTTCATCTGTAGAACTTGCACTCAAACATACACAATTTCTTCAGCTGCTGTCTCTCTCCTGTCACACACACACACACACACACACACACACACACACACACACACACACACACACACACACACACACACACACACACACACACACATACACACACACACACACACACACACACACACACACACACACACACACACACACACACACACGCACACACACACACACACACACACACACACACACACACACACACACACACACACACACACACACACACACACACACACACACACTTTCCTACCCCTAGCTCAAACTCTCAGTCAGACATATAGACGTTCATTGATATAGCAGTTAGTTATACTCACACATTCATTTTTGGCCTGTGATCTCATACACAGACATGCCCATTTTAATATGTCAGTCACACACACACACACACACACACTTACACACAGCTTTTTGCTAATATGAGACTTGATAAAACATAGTTCCAGCACTGACAAAAGGCTTCTTTCCAACACATGCATGTAACCTTAAAATGTGTTTAGCTTTGTGTGATTGAGTGCCTCTATTCTGTGCCAGAGTTCAGGAAATACATAATTCCTTCCAGCACTGACAAAAGGCTTCTTTCCAACACATGCATGTAACCTTAAAATGTGTTTAGCTTTGTGCGATTGAGTGCCTCTATCCTGTGCCAGAGTTCAGGAAATAGATAATTTCTTATATAGTAGACTGTCTAAATCAAATGCTGATGATGCTAGCTAAATGCATTCGGCTTCTGCTACACCACTTTCAGGCCATCCTAATCAGCAAATGTTACACGGCATCTGAAGGTCTTTATCTTTTATTTGTGAAAAAGGTTCAGCTATAGCTGTCTGCAATCCTCCCTCTTAAGTGCAACATTTCTGAGTAATGTAAATTGTTCATCCAGAAATTCACTTATATTATGGAGAGAATATCCCAGAACATAAGAACGCACAATGTGCTACTATACATTTCGGTGTGACACAGGGAGTGAAGTCCTGAAAGTTTATAATGCATTTGATTTTGAAAGGGGGTATGAGAATATTGCTGTGAGGAGATAGAAATTTTGGAGTTAATATGAGCCAAGAAAAAAATCTACCACATATGTGCCCTTTGTTTTTCAACAGGGCAAAAGATCCAACTGAATCTAGCAATGCTTATGTTACTAAATTAAAGAACAAAATCAAATACTTTGGTGTGAAACAGGATCTATTAGATCAAAACTGAAATATATGCAATATCAGAAATTATCAGATAAGGTACAGATTACCGAGAGAATTAAAAGTAATGGTGAATAGTGTGTGCAGAGTAAGTGAATTTACATAATAATATAGTAAGTTCGGATAGGATGACTGGGATTCATAAAGATGTAATGCATATCACAGCACTAATTACTACATGCCACATGTCATGTTTTCTTTTATAATGGAACAAATTGAGGCAATGTGTGTGCCTATCTCACGTGAATATTTTTGCACTCAGACATTGCATTGTACTTTTGGCTATAATTGATAGCCTATGTTCTCGCATTATTGCTAGTATCTGATACGAGGTAATTAGTGTTATGCATTGCATCAGACATCTGCAGTAATGCACACATAGCCACATTATGTTCCATTAAAAAAGAAAACATGACATTCGACATGAAGTAATTAGAGTTGTGCTAAGTGTTGTATCTTTATGAATCCCAGCCTTAATATTCTTATGTGAGCTCTTTTTGTTTATGTTTACCTGGAAAGTCTGACTTGGCACAAACACCCCTTTTCAGAGGTGGTCTGTGGAGAAAAATGCACTAATAGAACTGAGATATACAGAGTATACACATATACAAAGGCTTAGTAACAAAGTATTAGCAAGACATAAAGTTAAAATACTATGTGCTGTGCTGGAATGATAAAAATACTGAGAAGTGCCAGAGGCTATGAACATATCTCTCAACCTCTCAGTCAAAGCCTAAAGTAATGGGGGGACAAACGCCCAAAAATAGGGACACATTTTCAATATTGTTGCTATAAACTTAGAAAGTTGCTAGAATAACAGGATTTGTTAGAATGCATTTTCTGAAGGATATGAAGTCTGAAACTCAAATACATGTCCTTTATTTAGTGACTTAAATCCTTAGATCATCCCAATGATTTGTCAAAAAACCCACAGATTTTATGAGGAACCTACCAAAAATATGAGGCAAAAATCTGGACATTCTGCGAAAATCTGTACAGTTGAGAGGTACTATGATTGAGACTGTACATTTTGTTTAACGTATTGATAACCATAAATAACAATACAGTGAAAAAAATAATCAGTAGAACCAGAAGGCTATGCATATTATATACAGAATGGTTTTACAGTGCAGTCAGAAGACAAAAATAGCAAAACGGAAATTCACAGAGCAAAGTAACATTGATACAGAGAAGTGCAATTATACCCAGGAGAGAAGCAGAGACAAAAATATGAGTCCATAAAGAACACTTTATTTTTCTTTTGAATTCCTGATGATGATCTAAACATCTGATGGGAAGGAGAATGCAGTTCCAAATTATTGAGATGAAGTTGGAGCACAGGGCATTCGCTGCTGTTTTTTCTTTTTTTATTTCTTTATCAAAAGAATGCACTTAGCGGCAGAGTGGAGGGATCTCTTGGAAGGCTAAAGCTGTAGGATAGACTTTAGGGCAGGTCATTTTTCAGGCTGATAGACCAGGTGATGTGCTAGTAACAGCTGGAAGAGAGTTAATGAGTGTGGTAGTTCAGACCAGTCCAGGGGTTTGGGGGTGCTGCAGTGATGACAGGTGTATGGCTTATCTGATACAAATTTAACTGTCTTATTATAACATTGTTCCAGTTTGCTCAAAACTACAGATTGTAGATTTGTCACAACTGGAGAACCTTACAGGAAACTAGGAAGTAAATATGAGGAGGCTAGTGTGCATCTGGTGTTGTCAGTAAGGAAATATTCTCTACTATAAAGATGTCTGAGTCTGGTATGAGAGGCAGTTTCTATAAAGGTGCTTCTTAAGGAGATGATTTTGCAGATAACTTTACAACCCATGTGTAATTTAGGGGGAAAAAGAAGACATTTGGTTTCATTTGGGTTAAGTATGAGGCTGGAGTTACCCAACCATCTTTCTGTGGAAGTGAAGCCATCTTGTGTATCAAGTTGAAGGTGAGAAAGGTTATCAGCATACTGCATAAGTTTGGCAAACGTGTGCAAATCATTAATGAATGTATTGTACAAGAGATAGTCTAGAACTGCCCCTTGGGGGACACCAACTGAGATATATGGAAAGAAGGAGTGGCTCAACTGCCATTTCACTACCTATAAGATGCAATAGTTATTGAACCATGAAAGTGTGGATGGGGGGGGGGGGGTTAGAGAAAATAAATGATGAAGTCTCTCATGTGACATAGTGTCAAAGATTCATAGGTTCATATGTTGGTACTAGGCTATTGGCCCTGGGGCCTATACAAGCCCAGCCAAAAAGGTACCCTGGCTTTTGCCACCCATGAAAATTATTTTCCTGTGCCACTGTCGAGCAGAGCCACAGAGGTGATCCCTGGGGTGAATTTCCTATTTCACATCCAATCATCAAGATTTTTCTTGAAGAGTGCTAATGAGGAGCTTTGTTTGATATAGATAGGTAGTTTATTCCAGAGTATGGGAAGTCTCTGGGACAGGAATATATTCCTCCGGCATGTTCTGTTTATTGTGGTGACAAGGTTTAGGTCCCTAGAGCGAGTAGCTCGGAGGGATTGCGATTTCTTTAAGTGGAGCATGTCCAACAGCTCTGGGTTTGACATAGCTTTGTATGTTAGGCAGAGATCACCTCTGAGTAGGTGATATGCGAGGGAGTAAAGCTGGAGATTTTTGAGACGGTCTGCGTAGGGCATCTGTTTGAAGCTGGTAATCCTCTTTGTGAGGTATTTCTGCAGCCTTTCCAGTTGTTGTAGATGTCTTGTGAGGTACATACCAAAAGGAGCATTGTACTCTATAATGGGTCTAATGAGTGATGAGTAGAGGGGAACAATGACCTCTTTTTTTCTGGATGAGAAACCTTTTGTGATGAGGTGTGCCACGTAGAAGAATTTCCTGACTACTGTGGTGATGTGATTATCAAAGGAGAGACTACTGTCCACCTGTGTCCCAAGGTCTCTTATCACACTTTTGATGTTAAGTATACTACTGCCTATGTTGTAGTTCATGGGTACAGAGTTTTTACCAAAGGGGATGACAATGCACTTTTTGGCATTGAGCTTGAGGCCATGGCTTTGACACCAGGCATCTGTCTCAGTGAGGCCCTTTTGTAGGATGTCCACATTGTTAGGAGTTTTGATTATGGCTCCTAGTTTGCAGTCATCTGCGAGCTTCATTAGCCAAAGACCTTCTGTGTTAGCCTGTACTTCAAAGAAGTAGATACCAAACAGGAGAGGACCCAGGACTGAACCCTGTGGTACTCCACTTGTCACTGGCCTGAAGTTGGATTTGGAGTCTGCTACTTTCCCAGTGTGGGTTCTGTCAGTGAGCCAGTTGGCAACCCATCTTGTGACATAGGGATTTATACCTAGTTTAGTGAGTTTATCTATAATTTCAGAGTGGAGGATGGTATCGAAAGCCTTGTCAAGATCTAGATAGGCTGTGTGAACCACTGTACCCTTGTCTACGGCTTTGGTGACTGCTTCAAAGAAGTCTATCAGGTTTAGGAGACGTGATCTGCCTTTTACAAACCCGAACTGGGTGGAGTCCAGAGTTTGGAGATTACCAATGTCTTTGTTTATAAGTTCCATGATGATACGTTTCATGGCCTTGCAGACCAGGCTCATCAGGCTAATGGGGTGGTAGTTCCTGGGGTCTGTGGTGGCTCCCCCCTTGTAGAGTGGGATAACCATCACTGTGCACCATTCAGCAGGCACAAAGCCTAAGGCTTATGAAAGATGTAGAAAAGAAGCAGATACAAGAGCACCGGAGTTATGTTTATCATTGATGGCATATCATCTTCTTTACTCCAGTAAAGTATAATCTCCAAGTTAGTATATTTAGCTAGTGGAGGTGTAGAGGACACATTCTCCCTGCAAAAACATTTCTTTATAATATCCTTGATACCTTCATTTAATTACTGAATATAGTACGTTTATTTAATACATATGATGTTAAAGATTTACACACACGCATACATATCTGCCCATCCATAACTCTCATTTTCCCATTTTTGCACATGGGGTCAGGGTGTCAGTTTAACAGTGGCAGTCATCTAGATCCAAGGTTTATACCACCGGATGGATAGTGAAAATTTTACATCACTGTTTAATATTCGAAAATAGTATGCTCAAACTTCTGATAGGCATCATACTTATCTTACTAATATTATACATTTATATGCTTTTTTTATAAATTATATTCACTGACTTGGAATCATTGATGTTTCATGTTTGTCATTGTGAAATTCTTTGTTAGATAGCAGTGAGAGGTGCAAAGGTTGATGGTTGTGTCCTCACAATCTAGTAATGATACAGCTTTGAGTGTCTCTTTAAAGGCAGGATGTACCTGAGATGATGAATGGAAGCTCCTTTCTCTGCAACTGTCTATTAGTTTTCATAGCACTTGCTGTGTCTGTCTGCCGATGTATTAAATAGCACATATAATCCACAGGTCAGTTGCTTCTTGTTTTCTTGGTCCTTTGTTTCCATTAGTGGAGGTCATTTCCCAGTGCATTTGTGCAGACACATGTGGACAGCACCATTAGTGGAGGTCATTTCCCAGTGCATTTGTGCAGACACACATGGAAAGCACAGAAAGGATTTGCCATTTTCCGGTTACTTGATTGTTGTCCGATGTAATATATGAATGAGAAGAATATTTTTTGTAGAAATGGTGACCATGCACCATGAAATCTTTCTAGAAGAACCGAAGCTCACATGATGCTGTCTTATTTATGTTTAGGATGAGGAATACGTTTATCAATAACCCAATATAAATATAATAATGTTTTTATGAATTTAGGGATATATCAATTCTATAACAGAACCCATCCATCCATCCACAACCCCTTTTCCCATTTTATGCATATGGGGTCGGAGTGTCACTTTAGCAGTGACAATCATCTGGATCCAAGGTCCACACAGTTAGGTGGCTAGACCTGCAGTGGCTGTTCTTCCATACCACTCACTCACATGCATGCTCATACCTATGGCCAATTTAGAGTGTCCAATCCACCTAGTCCATGTCTCTGGAATGTAGGAGGAAACGGGAGCACCCAGAGGAAATCCACACAAACACAGGGAGACAAGCAGACTCCGCAGAAAAGGCCAACCCAGCTGTGAGGTGACAACACCATCTATTGCACCACAGTGCCACCCAATATCCTTTATAAATTTGAAAGCAAGCTAGGCATGTAGAAGACCAGCTCAAAAATCACCCACTTAGCTTTGAAGGAACTGACAAGGGTCCAGCTCTGATAGTAGGACAATGCATTATTTGGTGTCATCAATACTGTGGGATCATGAACTGAGGGCAGGAAACTGGAAAGTAGAAGTACAATTACAACAGAGCATGCAGAGGTGTGCTCGTCTGGGAGTTGGTGATATAGTGTATAGACAGCTGCTTATGTAAACTGGAGGAGCACTCCACTGCAGGAGGAATTCAAGAGCTGCAAAAATCACTGGTGGTATGTGGCCTGCACCACATAAGCACCTCATTACATACTTCTCTCTGAGGCTTAGCTTATATTGTAGATAACGGATATTTGCTACTTCACTAGAATGAACACTCCTACACATGGGAGGGAGGAGGAATGGACACTTATTTTTTTTCCATTGGTGAGAAATATGAAGAGTAGGGGTGACCAGTGAATGGCACACTAACTGTAATGTACCAGTTATCCTCAGTGCCTTTGTAAATAATCCTGCAGTGCATACGTATACCAAGAAGGATGTGCCTCATTCTGATGGCAAAAGAGTAAAAGTAACTCAT